>NC_088414.1:24567764-24670264 GCF_034236695.1 Oncorhynchus nerka
TTATCACACAGTTGTCCAGAACAGCTGGTGCTCTCGTGCATGCTTCAGTGTTGCTTGCCTCGAAGCGAGCATAAAAGGCATTTAGCTCGTGTCTGGTAGGCTCGCGTGACAGGGCAGCTCGCGTCTGGTTTTCTCTTTTTAGTCTGTAATAGTTTTCAAGCCTTGCCACATCCAACAAGAGTCAGAGCTGGTGTAGTAGGATTCAATCTTAATCTTGTATTGATGCTTTGCTTGTTTGATGGTTCGTCTGAGGGCATAGCGGGATTTCTTATAAGCGTCCGGATTAGTGTCCCGCTCCTTGAAAGCGGCAACTCTAGCCTTTGGCTCGATGCAGATGTTGCCTGTCATCCATGGCTTCTGTTTGGAATATATACGTACGGTCACTGTGGGGACGGTGTCGTCAATGCCCTTATTGATGAAGCCAATGACTGAGGTGGTATACTCCTCAATGCTATTGGCTGAATCCCAGAACATATTCCAGTCTGTGCTAGCAAAACAGTCCTGTAGAGTTTCATCCACGTCATCTGACCCGTTCTGTAGTGAGCGAGTCACTGGTACTTCCTGCTTTAGTTTTTGCTTGTAAGCAGGAATCAGGAGGATAGAATTATGGTAAGATTTGCCAAATAGAGGGCGAGAGAGAGGTTTGTATGCATCTCTGTGTGTGGAGTAGGAGTAAAGGTGGTGTAGAGTTTTTTCCCCTCTGGTTGCACGTGACATGCTGGTAGAAATTCGATAGTGTGGTCTACAGCTTATCATAAGGCACTCTACCTCAGGTGAATAATACCTCGAGACTTATTTAATATTAGACATCGTGCACCAGCTGTTATTGACAAGTAGACCCACACCCCCACTCCTCGTCTTACCAGACGTAGCTTCTCTGTTCTGCCGGTGCATGGGAAACCCCGCCAGCTCTATATTATCTGTGTCGTCATTCAGCCATGACTCGGTGAAACATAAGATATTACAATTTTTAATGTTCCGTTGCTAGGATAATTGATTTTATTCTCCAATGATTGCACGTTGGCCAATAGAATGGATGGCAGTGGGAGTTTACTCGCTCGCCTACGAATTCTCTGAAGGCATTCCGACCTCCGCCCCCTTTTTCTCTGTCTTTTCTTCACGTAATTGATGGGGATTTGGGCCTGTTCCCGGGAAAGCATTATATCCTTCTCGTCAGATTCATTAAATGACAAAGCTTCTTCCAATTTGAGGTGATTAATCGCTGTTCTGATGTCCAGAAGTTATGTTCAGTCATAAGAAACAGTATCAGCATCATTATGTACAAAATAAGCTTTAAAAAACTAACAAAATAGCACAGTTTTTAATTTTTTAAATTTATTTAACCTTTATTTAACCAGGTAGGCTAGTTGAGAACAAGTTCTCATTTGCAACTGCGACCTGGCCAAGATAAAGCATAGCAGTGTGAACAGACAACACAGAGTTACACATGGAGTAAACAATTAACAAGTCAATAACACAGTAGAAAAAAAAGGGGAGTCTATATACATTGTGTGCAAAAGGCATGAGGAGGTAGGTGAATAATTACAATTTTGCAGATTAACACTGGAGTGATAAATGATCAGATGGTTTGGAGCATGCAAACGTCAGCCATTCTCTCTGGCGCCATCCAACATACACTTAGTATCACTTTCTTAGCTACAGAATACATATCTCCCTGGCATATTACATCATATATGCAACAGCACACAATACATTTTTAGCATTCTCTGGATTTATGGTGCTTTCAAGACAACTGGGAACTTGGGAAAAAAACAAGGTCGATTCATGATGTTGTCATTGATCTTCAGGTTGTAGCTCAAGAAAGAGGCCCGAGTTCCCGATTTACAATTCCGAGTTGGATGACCATTCAAAACGTATTTCCCAGTCGGAGCTTGTTTTTTCAGTATTTTCCAGTTGTCTTGAACTCACTGAAGTCAAGGTTTTACAGTTCCAGGTTAACAGTCGTTTTGAGCGTGGGAAAAATCATGCTTCATTACCAGCATGGCCAATGTTGAATATTTATCATTTTTAACTTGGAAAAGAGCCACTTAATCCCAGATGTGGGACCACACAGCCACTCCACGAATAGCAGACTAGTGATTGCTTTGCAATGCTCACAGTTAGCCACTGTCACTGATCCCTTCCAAACCACTCATTGATGAATTTGTTTATGTCCAATGGCCGATAAGCAGCGACATGTTTTATGTATAATTTCTCTTCATTATTTATCTTACTGTCCCCAATAGTGCCTTGTTGATAGCGCTGTTAAGAAGGCAGAGCAGCGCTTTATTATGGACAGACTTCTCCCCATCTTAGCTACTGTTGTATCAATATGTTTTGATAATAACAGTTTACAATCCAGGGTTACTCCAAGCAGTTTAGTCACCTCAACTTGCTCAATTTCCACATGATTCATTACAAGATTTAGTTGAAGTTTAGGGTTTAGTGAATGATTTGTCCCAAATACAATACTTTTAGTTTTTTTAGTTTTATATTTAGGACTAAATTATGCCTTGCCACCCATTCTGAAACTAACTGCAGCTCTTTATTAAGTGTTGCAGTCATTTCAGTCGCTGTAGTAGATGAGTGTATAGTGTTAAATGTTGAGTCATGCACCTACATACTGTAGACACACTGCCTTTGGTTATACCCCTGCACATGGACTCGTGTCATTGTACCCTGTGTATATAGCCAAGCTATCATTGCTCATTGTGTATTAATCTATTATTCTACATTGTTGGGAAGTGCCCGCAAGTAAGAATTTCCCTGTCAGGATACACCTGTTGTTTACAAAGCGCGTGACCATTAAAATTGTATGTGATTGTCAGGGTAGAGAAAGGCAAGTCGTTGACGGTGTCTGAGGTAACCTTTGTCTCCGTTGATTGAAAACAATGCCACTTGTCACAGTAGTACCTCTATTCAGGGTGGACTACAGTATTTCCTGTCACCCAGCTTATTTACCCACCACACACGAAGTTGCTATATGAACACGCAGGGAGCAGAGAAAGGAGGACAGAAAAAGCGGCACCGATTGACATGAGGTAAAAGACCAGGAACATTTTGGCTGAATAGAGAGAATTGAGAAGCTTAGTGAAAACTGACCTAACATAAACCTGCAGTAATTGTGAGAATGTTTTAGATCCAACGGACATTGAATAGTCCACACAATTGCTAATGTGACACTTTGTGAAAGTACTTTACATATCCCCAGTTTGAAGGTCTTTCTGAACCCTGAAGATGGTTCAGAAGTACAGTTGGAGGTTCTTGAGCTCCAAATAACAATGATAAGGACAATATGGAGGAGAAAACCAGCCACATGTTCATGAAACTACTCACCATCTGATATTCAAGTCATCACTGCCAACTAAAACCAGGCCACACTACTGGTGTGAGTCCAACACCCAGGCTTAAATAATACAGAATGTTGACACGTCAAGGTTGAAATGTAATTCCTGTCTCACCCATCATGACCAGTGACACCTTGGTCATGGCAGAATAAGCTGGTGACAGGGAAGTGATGGAGCGAGACACATCATCCAGGGAAGAGTCACCAGCAGCAAAGTCCAGCCCCTTAGTTAGAGCACGCTTACCATGAATGTACTTATTCCCACCGGTGTAGAACAACATTTAAAAACTCTAAAGTACATGGTTAAAAATCAGCAGGGGCTTGATATACAGTGAGCTCAAAAAGTATTGGGACAGTGACATCATTTTTGTTGTTTTGGCTCTGTACTCCAGCACTTTGGATTTGAAATGATACAATGACTACGAGGTTAAAGTGTAGAGTGTCAGCTTTAATTTGAGGGAATTTTCTTCCATATCGGGTGAACTGTTTAGAAATTACAGCAGTTTTTGTACATAGTCATTTTGGAGTGACTTTTATTGTAAATACGAATAGAATATGTTTCTAAACACTTCTACATTAATATGGATGGTACCATGATAAGGGATCATCCTGAAAGAATCATGAACAATGATGAGTAAGAAAGTTACAAGACGCACATATATCATACCCCCCCAAAATGGTGAGAGGTTAGCATGTCTTGGGGGTATGATATTTGTGCATATGTAACATTCTCACTCATCATTATTCACAATTCATTCAGGATTATCCATAATCATGGTAGAATCCACTTTAATGTAGAAGTTTTTGGAAACATATTCTTATTTCCAACAAAACTGACTCCAAAATAACACAATACGTTATTTACCATTCATTTCTATTTGGCACAAAATAATCTGAAACACAACCAAAACAAACAACAAATGCATCCAACCATTTGTAGAGTCACAAGCTTGTAGTCATTGCATGCTATGAAGATGTGACCAAATACTTCACTTTTTACTACTTAAATAAACGTATAAGGGAATTGGGGGACTATGTACAAAAAGTGCTGTAATTTTTAAACGATATGGATGAAAACACTCTCAAATGAAAGCTTACAGTCTGCACTTTAACCTCATAGTCATTGTATCATTTCAAATCTGAAATGCAAAGTAAAGAGCCCCAAAAAATGTATAATTGTCACTGTCCCAATACTTTGGAGCTCACTGTATCTTAGCAACAAGAGTTTAGCAGTTGGAAGAAAATTAATGGGTTCTACCAATGAACCAACCACTTTATATAACAGCATGTATTTTGATTGCTTGAAAGGTTGTGGAGAGATCTTTACAACACAATGAGATCTCACCTAGAGTAACTTTGTAACGTCAATGCCACTCACCAGTTGGCCCTTCTGGGTGGTATCTAGGCTGACCCCTGACCACTCAATATCAATATAATAACCAGCTCTCCAGTGTCCCAGGGCCCTGGTGTGTATGTACACCCCAGGGTCATTCTAAGATATGATCTCCCCGTGGGCCCTCTGGAGGGTCTGTGGCCCAGTAGAGGTCAGCTACGCCCACATGCTGCCACCTCGGGCCATTCAAATACTGTCACTGTAAACTCTTTCATTCCTATTGACAGGTTCTCAAGTCTATTGCATTTGACCTTCTAATACTGAATAGCTATTGTAGGCCTATTGCTTAGAAAAACTTGGAGGGATTTTGAATTCAGCTTCTTCTACATAATTCTCTCTGAAAGTATTTTCTTAAATGGTGAAACGAACCATTGATGAACTATCCTTGAATCCTAGTGTGTGTTCTTGTGTTAGTTTGTTAGACCACATTGAAATTAACTAACTGAGAGATGCAATTTACCTCAACATGTTCAGCAGGAGAACAGCAAACACAATACTCAAGGAGAGAGACTGAAGTCTTCTGGGTATCAGGGTGAACTGGCAGTATCTCCTGTGGCAACACACCTAGAGACCAGATAGTCACTCCAGGGAAAGAATAGTCTTCTGGGTATCAGGGTGAACTGGCAGTATCTCCTGTGGCAACACACCTAGAGACCAGATAGTCACCCCAGGGAAAGAATAGTCTTCTGGGTATCAGGGTGAACTGGCAGTATCTCCTGTGGCAAAACACCTAGAGACCAGATAGTCACCCCAGGGAAAGAATAGTCTTCTGGGTATCAGGGTGAACTGGCAGTATCTCCTGTGGCAACACACCTAGAGACCAGATAGTCACCCCAGGGAAAGAATAGTCTTCTGGGTATCAGGGTGAACTGGCAGTATCTCCTGTGGCAACACACCTAGAGACCAGATAGTCACCCCAGGGAAAGAATACTCTTCTGGGTATCAGGGTGAACTGGCAGTATCTCCTGTGGCAACACACCTAGAGACCAGATAGTCACCCCAGGGAAAGAATAGTCTTCTGGGTATCAGGGTGAACTGGCAGTATCTCCTGTGGCAACACACCTAGAGACCAGATAGTCACCCCAGGGAAAGAATAGTCTTCTGGGTATCAGGGTGAACTGGCAGTATCTCCTGTGGCAACACACCTAGAGACCAGATAGTCACCCCAGGGAAAGAATAGTCTTCCGGGTATCAGGGTGAACTCTCAGTATCTCCTGTGGCAACACACCTAGAGACCAGATAGTCACTCCAGGGAAAGAATAGTCTTCTGGGTATCAGGGTGAACTGGCAGTATCTCCTGTGGCAAAACACCTAGAGACCAGATAGTCACCCCAGGGAAAGAATAGTCTTCTGGGTATCAGGGTGAACTGGCAGTATCTCCTGTGGCAACACACCTAGAGACCAGATAGTCACCCCAGGGAAAGAATAGTCTTCTGGCTTCCATCCTTGAAGAAATAGGCTGAAAAAGTTATTTTATATTCAGTTTGTAACAATCTGTCTCCAATGACACATCCAAAATCCAGAGTCTGTGTGTTGAGTTCAGGGATAGGTTAGTAATGGGACTGAATTACTTTCTTGCTTAACAGATTGCTGTGAACAACAAGTACAGAAGGTTCTGAAAGGGTGGGACATGTTTTATCATGGCAACATGGAACAGACAATAACATACAACAATGCTTTGAAAATACATATAGTTATCTGTGGTACCCTGCTTGAAAACTATCGAAGCACCTGGAATGGTATTCTTAGCATAAGGGTTTGTGTAGGGACAATTGTCTGAGCTTTTTTCTCTCTGGATAACCTTCTATGCTAATTGAAACTTGATTGAAGAGAAAATAATGTAAGACTTGTTTTGTAGACAAGTGTTTCATAACTCCAGTTCTCCAGTACCCCCAACAGTAGGCCTAAATATGATCCCCAATCAGAGACTACGATAGACAGCTGCCTCTGATTGGGAACCATACCAGGCCAACATAGAAATGAAAAACTAGAGTACCCACCCTAGCCACACCCTGACCTAACCAAAATAGAAAAATAAAAAAAAGGCTCTCTAAGGTCAGGACACACCCTGGACATGCAGACCTGATTCAACTTGTCAACTAATCACCAAACACTTAACGAATTGAATCGGTTGACTTTGTCTGGGCACCCACAACAAAAATGTGTGCTGTTGGGGGCAATCATGATTAAAAACAATGTTGAAAAGGGGATAATGTCAACTAACATCGTTGGGTAGGCCTACGGTGAAAGCACCAATTTGTAAGTCGCTCTGGATAAGAGCGTCTGCTAAATGACTTAAATGTAAATGTAAATGCCTACGTTGGTTGCAGAGAAAGTACATTATGTCTACTAACCACTGTTTAGCCAACTGTACAACGTTTCTACCAGTGGCTTGCATAGTAAACATGATCAGCTAACAGTAAATCGGCGTCTGCTGCTTGTCAGGCAGAGCCCACAAAGGATGGGAAATAACCGAAATCACTCATACTTGTCAGGCACTTTCATATCACTCAAATATCCAATTGATGGTACCTAATATTGAGAGATATCGTCAGGCTACCCTCGTGTATCTGAAATGACATAATCCATTGATGTTTACTGATCATGAAAGCATGTGGTTACTTGCTGTATAACTCTGATGATGAATGTGGAATAATTGGGAATGTGTAGTTCTAGGCTCTTCAAGAAGTGATGATATTAAAACCAAATAGTTATAACATTTATTTAACAACCCCATAAACTTCACGCAGGACGTGTGGTCGCAACCAACAGTGGTCGCTGAAAGATACTATCTAAAGGCAACAGTGTACTTTTGAGTGTGTAATTTGCATGTGTGGAATTATTTTTGAGGTGATATGAAGGGTGATCTCTGTTTCTAGAACCGTATCGCAATTGAGAATCGAGTCACGTTTAGATGGAGTATGTGGCTGGTTTGTCTTGCAGGGACGATTTACTCTTTAAATAGAACATGTAAGGTCCTTGGACTAAGGAGTAAAGTAAGGCTGCTTGATTCCAATATTGGGCTTGGGGTCTCCTTGCCCCCCAGCAGACAAATCTAAACGCTCTGCACCTTATTGTGACGTTTATTGATAACTATCACTCAACACACAATACCCCATAATGACAAAGTGAATACATTATTTATTTTTGTGGATATGTATTAAAAATTAAAAACAGAATCCATGCATCCTGTTTCCATTGACCATCCTTGAGATGTTTCTACAACTTGAATGGAGTCCACCTGTGCTAAATTCAATTGATTGGACATGATTTGGAAAGGCACACACCTGTTGTCATGCCCTGACCTTAGAGAGACGTTTTATTTCTCTATTTGGTTAGGTCAGGGTGTGATGTGGGGTGGGCATTCTATGTTTTGTGTTCTATGTTTCTTTATTTCTATGTTTTGGCTGGGTATGGTTCTCAATCAGGGACAGCTGTCTATCGCTGTCTACAGCTGTCTTTTGCCCACATGGTTTTTGTGGGTAGTTAGTTTCTGTTTAGTGTGTGTTGCACCTGACAAAGCTGTTTCGGTTGTCTCTTTGTTGTTTTGCATTTTAGTGTTCAGTTTGGAATAAACATGACAAACACGTACCACGCGGTGCTTTGGTCCTCACCTTCTTCCACCAACAGCCATTACAAAAATGTGATGCATTCGCTACTGTGCTGTATATCATCACACTGTTGATATTCAGTAGCAACGGGCGCTAATTGCTTCTTGAATCCCATTGTGACGTATGGGGGGAATTTTTTTGGCAGGAGGACGATATTTGGCATGACAGCCCCCCTACGGGCCGGGCCTGGGCATTCATTATGCACCAAAACACTTGATGTTCTCCACCAGTGTATGTGAGCTGAGTTGGAGTAGAGCGTGCCCAATTTCAGTGGAACGTGGAGGGAGGTTTCCAAAGGCTGGATGGAGCATTGGCCTTCTCGCCCCCTCCAATTTCGCTCCAAGTAGTGCTCACTTCATGAGCTCGGGCTATGCCAGGCCCAGCATGCATTTGTAGTCTACTTGTGTGCTGCTATAGCCCCTTGCTTTAGCTACTTTCATCAAATATGCTAAATATTTTCATGGAACTGATCAAAATCAAGGTGACTTACAAAGATGAGGACCAAGAGCAAGAGAGGGAATCCGGTGATGTAGTGTCCACAACTAAAGAATTGTTGTGGAATCTGGAAAGACACATCCCGAAGGCATGATGCTGTACTTACTACATGCACATGCTAAAAGAAAAGAATGAGGTGGGTAGCTAGCTAGCTAAGTGTGTCATTGTAGCAAAGTATTTATAAACCAAAAAATCAGATATCTTAAAAGTTGAGTTAACATTCGTTCTGTTATCAAGACAATAGGCCATCATTGATTTTGGCCGAATAGACCTGGCGTATTACCTCTTTCAAGGAGATTTCCATTTTAATAGGGTTATCGTCTTAGGGCTGCAATCCCGTTAACGGGAACGATATGACAACAGCCAGTGAAAGAGCAGGGTGCCAAATTCAAAACAACAGAAATCTCATAATTAAAATTCTTCAAACATACATGTATTTTATACCATTTTAAAGGTAAGCTTGTTGTCAATCCCGGCACAGTGTCCGATTTCAAATAGGCTTTACAGTGAAAACACCACAAACGTTTATGTTTCCAGCCAAAGATAGGAGTCACAAAAAGCACAAATACAGATAAAATGAATCACTAACCTTTGATGATCTTCATCAGATGACACTCATAGGACTTCATGTTACACAATACATGTATGTGTGGTTTGATAAATTTCATATTTATATAAAAAAAAATGAGTTTAAATTGGCGCTTTTTGGATGTTCCAAAAACATCCAGTGATTTTGCATAGCCACATCAATTTTACAGAAATACATTTACAGAAATACAATTTTATGAAAATACAAGTGTAACACATGGAATTATAGATATACCTTTCCTTAATTCAGTCCTTCTCAAATAGTGGGGTGCGCCCCCCTGGGGAACATGCTTTTTTTGCCGCAGGGAGTAGTTTTTTTTTGCACCGAACAAGAGCACACAGCACAGAGCAGGAGATATGAAGTGCAGATAACAAACCCTTAAGAGACACCATGGAAAAATATTTAACAGGGATGAAAAGAAAGGCGGAGAGAGACGGAGATAATGAGACAAACGTAAGTCTCCCGAAAGCTAAGACGAGGAAATATGACGAAGCGTATGTAGCGCTTGGCTTCACTGTGACTACGGTAGGAGACGAGGAAAGACCGGTATGTTTACTGTGTCTATAAATGTTGGCAGCGGACAGCATGAAGCCAAATAAATTAAGGCGTCACTTAAAGACATTACACCCCAATCACGCTGATAAGCCGCTTGAGTTTTTCAGCGAAAACGTGCCGAATATTGCCAACAATCGTCCCGCTTTGTGAATGCTACTTCAGTGAACCAGCGAGCACTGTTAGCATCATATAAGGTGGCGTACCAAATTGCTCAGTGCAACAACAAAAAACCACTCCATAGCAGAGGAGCTGATACTGCCTGCAGCATGAGACATGGTCTTTGTCCTGCTGGATGACGCAAGTGCTGCAAAAATAACAACTATCCCTCTGTCCAATGACACTGATCTTAAAGAACAGCTGGTAGATAAACTCAAAGACAAACGTTTTGCCTTACAGTTCGATGAAGCAACAGACAGCAACAAAGACGGTTTGTTTATCGCTTATGTACGTTTTGACATGACAAACTCCCTGTCTGAGGATCTACTTTTTTGTAAATATGTCAGAGACAGAGCCACAGCTGAAGAGCTATTCAAAATGCTGGACTGCTTCCTGACTGAGAATGGGCTAAAGTGGGAGAACTGCATTGATGTTTGCAGTGATGGTGCACAGACCATGGCAGGGATGAGAAAAGGACTACGGGCACTCATCAAGAAGGCCTCACCTAATGCTGAGTGGACACACTGTGTTATACACAGAGAAGCACTGGCATCAAGGCACCTTTCCTCTGAATGAAGTGAGGTTATGACTGACATTGTAGGTGTAGTCAATTGTATAAAGACCAGACCACTAAAAACAAGAGTCTTCTCTGCTATCTGTGAGGAGATGGGAGCTGAACATCAAGCTGTGCTGTTTCACATTGAAGCAAGGTGGCTGTCACGAGGAAAAGTCTTGTCCCGAGCTTTTGAGCTCAGAGAGCAGATAAGAATGTTTTCGGAGCAGGAGCACAAGTAATGACCTCGCAGAAAAATTGAGTGATGAGAACTTCCTGGCAAAACTGTCCTACCTGAGTGACATATTTGGAAAGCTAAATTAACTAAATCTACAGCTTCAAGGGAAAGATCAACACCTCCCTCCGGTCACAGACAAGATCAGCTCTTTCACTCGAAAGCTTGCAATGTGGGGCAGGCGACATGATGAAGGAAATACTGATTCATTCGAGAACCTGCATGAATTTGTTGACACTACTGACTATGATGCCACCTCAGTGATTCCATATATTAAGGAGCATATTTCATCACTGATGGGATTCTTTAAAAAGTACTTCCCTGAAAACAGTTCCCAATATGACTGGGTGAGAGATCCTTTCAATGCACCAGCTCCAACTGGTTTCAGCTCTGCAGAGGAGGACCAGTTCCCAATATGACTGGGTGAGAGATCCTTTCAATGCACCAGCTCCAACTGGTTTCAGCTCTGCAGAGGAGGACCAGTTCATTGATATGACGTCTGACTCCACATTAAGACACATTGAGTGAATTCTGGCTGAGTGTAGAGAGGCAGTATCCACTCTTAGGGCAGAGGGCCAAGTTAATGTTGCTGATCAATTTGAATGTATTATTATTTCTTGATTATATTTTATTTTATTGTTCAGTATCAAATGGTCAAAAAATGTTTACAGTTTAAATAAGGTTTGAATTTCTTTTAAAATTTCAGGCAAATTGATGCACTTTAAGTCTTTTCTGCATGGAGGAATGGGCCAAAATACCAGCAACAGTGTGTGAAAACGTTTTACCTCTGTCATTGCCAACAAAGGGTATTTAACAAAGTATTGAGATAAACTTTTGTTATTGACCAAATACTTATTTTCCACCATAATTTACAAATAAATTCATTAAAAATCTTACAATGTGATTTTCTGGATTTTTTTTCTCATTTTGTCTGTCATAGTTGAAGTGTACCTATGATGAAAATTACAGGCCTCTCTCATCTTTTTAAGTGGGAGAACTTGCACAATTGGTGGCTGACTAAATACTTTTTTGCCCCACTGTATTAGCAACTGGGACTGAGGAGCAGGCCGTTTACTCTGGGAACTTCTGGGCACCTCTTCATCCAAGCTACTCAATACTGCCCCTGCAGCCATAAGTGTCACGCCCTGGTCGAAGTATAGTATGTTTGTCTTCATTTATTTGGTCAGGCCAGGGTGTGACATGGGTTTTTGTGGTGCGTTTTTGTGGTGGGGTTTTGTGGTGTGTCTAGCATAGTCTATGGCTGCCCGAGGCGGTTCTCAATCAGAGTCAGGTGATTATCGTTGTCTCTGATTGGGAACCATATTTAGGCAGCCATATTCTTTGAATATTTCGTGGGTGATTGTTCCTGTCTCTGTGTTAGTGTTCACCAAATAGGCTGTATAGGTTTTCTCATTCCGTTTGTTGTTTTTGTATTGTTCGTGTTTTTTCTTCATTAAGGATGTATCGAACTAACCACGCTGCATTTTGGTCCGACTCTCCTTCAACGGAAGAAAACCGTAACAATAAGAAGTTATTTGATCTAAAATCCTTTAGTACTACCCTCAGATATTTTTTTATAATGATTTAACACAATGAAATGTTTAAATGCTGAGTGCCTAGTGCGTCGTACTCCCATATGGTTCAAAATGTATTTCTTTGTAGGCTATAGCCTTGAAACAATATATTCTAAATAATACCTTTTTGTTTGTTCTTAATCTACTTGTTTGAATCCTGACTTATATGAGTGTTTATATGCTGTTTTAATACGACATGTAGTCTTATTTGAAATGATAAGCGCTTCTTACAGTCACCTTTTCGTGTTGTTTATTAAAATACTGTTTATTGAAATCATATGGTTTGGTTTCAAGACTTAAAAACCAAATGGTATGTCAGGGTAATCACAAATATAAATAGTGATGGTTAAATTGTGATTTTAAAGACTGGAGTGAATTGTGAGCAGCATTTTAATTTACTTTTTTTGTGATGAGCGAGGAGTGGTTTTTAGTGGAGTGGTTGGAAAGGAAGTGGAGCTCCATTAGAGATGAGCTGGATTTTCGACCGCACTTACATACTCTGTTCTCGACATCTAGACTGTGACAGCGGCTTGGATGCGTACCTCTGGTGTTGTCACGCTTTGTACAAAATAATAAAATGTAGTACGACAGGATATTTCTTAACGTAGCTCTTTATTAGCTAGCTATACCTGGCATGTTCACGTGTCTCATACCATGATCAACTGACCATGACCTCACCACCTGGGTGGTCTTAACCAATCATAGCGCAGTATGATACAGAGGTAAAACGCATCCAATTACAATTCAGTATGTTTACACATATGTGTATTACATCCCCCTTCTCTAAAAATAAAAATAAAAATGTTTTACATATTCTAGACATTTCTTTTGAAAACATGCGCTGTACTTTGAACTCAAGGTAAGTTACCATTTATACTGCACCAACTGAATCAACATAACAGACTCTGAAACAATGATCCAGCATACTGTTACTTTTGGAACAAAGTATTCTAAGCAACTCAGCTTTTCACTGTAGGAATGACATCTCAACATATCAAACAAATACAATACCAAATCATTTCAAGTCAACTTTTCAATAACAAGTGTACAGTCTGGAACTCTTTTAGGGCAGCGATCTGCCTACACCCTTTGACATTGCACAGGTCTAGGACAGCTCTGGGCTTGACCTCTCTTCCTGACCTTGTGTGATATGAAGCTGAGCAGGCTTCTGTGTCAGTCAACAGTTCTTGTGGTGTTCCAGCTAAGTATGATGTATGTTGTGCTGTGTTTGTGTTTAGTCCATCACGTTCTCTTTCAGGGGAACAGTTCATCTCGTCAGTGTGTTGTTCTTTTGTGTTCAGTAGGTGATGACGATTGTGGCGGTACACCGCTCCTTCTGCGGTGCGGAACGTGATATGAACGTTCAGTGTCAGCTGGCTAGATGACGACTGCTGGAGGCTATGCCCCTGGATTCTAACTGACTCTCCATCTGCCGTTCAGTTCTCTTTTGTTGTTGTTGTCTCTGTGCACATTTTTCATGAATGTCCTTGTAGCTGATGACCTCAGGTTGAAGCTGCTGCTTGGTGCTGGGAAGGATTGAGCAAAGTCTGCGGCTCATCAACAGCTGGGCTGGTGATTTGACGTTGTCAACTGGAGTGTTGCGGTATTCAAGGAGACTGAGGTAGGGGTCTCTCTTGTCTGCTTTTGCTTTGTCCATGAGTGATTTAGCAATCTGCACCGATTTTTCAGCAAGGCCATTACTTTGAGGGTAATGTGGGCTTGTGGTGACGTGTTAACTCCCATGCTTTTGTGAAGAAATCAAACGAATTTTATTTGTAACTTGGGCCATTGTCAGATATTAATGTCTCTATGATGCCATGCCTGGTAAAGGCTGCTTTCAGCTTGTGTATCACAGCTGCAGATGTGGTGATGTGAAGCTTGTCGTGTTTGAAGTATCTGCTGTACTCCACTGTTATTTTTTCAATTTTTCAATGTTTTATTTCACCTTTATTTAACAAGGTAGGCTAGTTGAGAACAAGTTCTCATTTGCCACTGAGATCTGGCCAAGATAAAGCATAGCAATTCGACACATACAACAACACAGAGTTACACATGGAATAAACAAAACATAGTCAATAATACCGTAGAACAAAAGAAAGCAAAAAGTCTATATACAGTGAGTGCAAATGAGGTAAGATAAGGGAGTTAAGGCAATAAATAGGCCATGGTGGCAAAGTAATTACAATATAGCAATTAAACACTGGAATGGTAGCTGTGCAGAAGATGAATGTGCAGGTAGAGATACTGGGGTGCAAAGGCGCAAGATAGATAGATAAATAATTACAGTATGGGGATGAGGAAGGTAGATAGATGGGTTGTTTACAGATGGGCTATGTACAGGTGCCGTGATCTGTGAGCTGCTCTGACAGCTAGTGAGGGAGATATGAGTCTCCAGCTTCAGATATTTTTGCAGTTCGTTCCAGTCATTGGCAGCAGAGAACTGGAAGGAAATACAACCAAAGGAGGAATTGGCTTTGGGGGTGACCAGTGAGATATACCTGCTGGAGCACGTGCTACGAGTGGGTGCTGCTATGGTGACCAGTGAGCTGAGATAAGGCATGCTTTACCTAGCAGAGACTTGTAGATAACCTGTAGCCAGTGGGTTTGGCGACGAGTATGAAGCGAGGGCCAACCAACGAGAGCGTACAGGTCACAATGGTGGGTAGTGTATGGGGCTTTGGTGACAAACCGGATGGCACTGTGACAGACTGCACCCAGTTTGTTGAGTAGAGTGTTGGAGGCAATTTTATAGATGACATCACCGAATTCAAGGATCGGTAGAATGGTCAGTTTTACGAGGGTTATGATGTAGCCCTCGTTGTTCCAGGTGAACAGATCAGTTGCCACAACCTGCCAGGGTCGGTCTGGGATACAGTGAGGTAACATTGTCTCTTTGGTGTTTGAGGGGCATCGTTCAAGACAGGTGGCGCATTTACCAATCCGGGCCAAAACAAAATGTCCTGTGCTCTCTGTTTGCACTTTTCCATGCCCATGTGTCCAGCATGGATCTTCGTCAAAATCTCTTCTCTGAGACTGGTAGGATGATATGATGATATTTCTCTCGTTTGACAATGATTCCATTGATCTGTGATAGTTCATCGCAATGGTTCCAGAACTCTGAGACGCTCTGAGGGAATTTTTTCCTCTCCTCAGGACATCCATTCTGTATGTCTTTCCTCAACAGTGTGAGTTGTCAGTCCTTTTCTGTTTCTGCTCAGATCTCCTTCAGTTTTGGGTCACTAACTGGTAAGTTTATGTACACGGTGTGCACTTGCATGTCCATGCCGTTAACGGAGGCTGCTGTCCTTGTAGGCAAGAAACTTCCTGGAGAGTGTGTCTGTGACAGGGATGTCTTTGCCTGGACGGTGAGTGATTGTGAAGTCGTATTTTTGTAGTTGAAGGATCATCATTCTTTGTGGCCTTGGGCCTGCGGCTACCGGTTTCCTCATGATTGACTCAAGTGGCTGGTGGTCGCATTTCACAATGACTTGTCCTCCAAATACGTACTGATGGAAATGCTTACATCCGAACAGAATGGCATAGAGCTCCTTTTCAAATTAAACTCAGTTGATTTCACAGTCTGAGAGATTTGGAAGCGTAGCCAATGGGCTTCCTTTCTTGCAGTAGCACTGCACCTAGTCCATACTTCGATGCGTCCACTTGGAGTCTGAGCTCTTTGTTGAGCTCGTAGTAGACAAGGATTGGTCCTGGTTCTCTCGTGGTCAAGTCTTTCACTCTCTGGAAAGCAATGTTGTGTTGCTTGTCCCAAAGAAAGTCACTGGACTGCTTTAGCAGCTGACGCAGGGGTGCATTAGCATTGGAGAGGCTGGGTGCGAACTGGGCTAAGTAGTTGACCATACCAAGCACCGTTTCCAGCTCTGCACGGTTCATTAGTGGCTCCATTTATTTTATGGCTGAGATCTTCTGTGGATCTGGCTTGATTCCAGTCGCTGTGAGAAGATGTCCGAAGTAGCTGACCTCTGTAGCTTCGACTGTGCTCTTCTCAGGGTTGAGCCGGACTCCTCTCTCGCAGGACCTATGCAGCATCGCGCTGAGGTTTCGGTCGTGCTCCTCTTTGGTTCGACCATAGACAAGGATGTCCTCCACAATTGCCACAACTCCTTCGAGGCCTTCATACACTTGATTGATCTTTCGCTGAAACTCGCCTTGGGCTGAGATAATCCCAAATGGCAGGCAACAGAACCTGTAGTGTCCAAACGGTGTGTTGAACGTTGTGAGCTTAGATGACTCTTCTGTGAGCTTGATAGCCCAGTAGTGTCAGGCGGTGAGTGTAGCTGGTGCATGAAGTCAGGCGCAGGAGAGCAGAGATGAGTGAACAACGCACTTTACTTAAGAAATAGCGCAAAGTAACAATACCAGAGTGCGTACAATAACAGTTGCCACAAAGCACGGGTGAAAACAGCACCCGGAGAAAAACAGACGGAAACGTACCGACCTGAACAACAAACAATCGCACACAAAGACATGGGGGAAACAGAGGGTTAAACACATGACCAGTAATTGGGAAATGACAACCAGGTGTGTGGGAAACAAAGACAAAACCCATGGAAAATGAAAAGTGGATCGGCGGTGGCTAGAAGACTGGCGACGTCGACCGCCAAGCCCCGCCTGAACAAGGAGAGGAACCGACTTCGGCGGAAGTCGTGACAAGTAGCCTGATCTGGCGTCCATGACACTGAAGTAGCATGCTCCCGCTAGCTTGTGTGTGATACCATCTAGTGTCGGTAAAGGGTAATTGCGGCGTTTGATAGCCTTGTTCTCTTGGGTCGAGACATACTCTGAGCTTGCCTGTGCGTGGTTTCTGCACCACCACTAATGTGTTTACCCAGTCAGTTGGTTCTATAACCTTGTTGACTATGTCAGATTGCTCCATGCTCTCCAACTCTTTCTTCAGACGGGCACAGAGAGCAAGGGGAATCTTTCTCCGTGGGTAGACCACAGGGGTTGCGTCTGGGTCAAGGTGAATGGTACATTCTCCTGGGAATAATCTTATTCCTGTAAAAACATCAGCAAACCCGTCCAGTACATTGTCTGTCTCTACTGATACTGTCACTGATAAAACTAGCTTGATGAGGTCCATGTCTAAACATGCTTCAAGACCAAGCACTGCAGGTGCTCTAGTGTCAACAACGTAAAAGTCCAACATCATGTCACTTTCCTTCTATTTGCATTTGAAAGTGCATGTGCCTTTTACTGGGATCTGTTCACCACCATAACCAGTCAGTCTGCTTCAGAGGAATAATGTTTACTTGTGCACCAGTGTCTAGTTTGAACTTCAGCTCTGTGCCGTGTGTTCCTGTCTCAATGTCAGCAAAGGCTTGCTCTGTCTCTGATATTAGATTTTTCTCTGTCACTGAATCAATAAACAGTTCATCAGCATTTGAGTCTTTGATTGACATTTCATCTTCAATTACTGTGTGTACTGTTTTTCCGTGGTAAGCTCTGCACACTTTTGCAAAGTGATTCCATTTTCCACATTTAGTACACTCTTTGCCTTTAGCTGGGAAATTTCCATGTTCGCCATGCACTTTCTATTCACAATATCCACATGTTTTGGGGCATTTTGAGTCTGGAGATATGTCTCTCTCCGTTCAGAAGTGCGCTCTCTGGGCACCAGAGATGTGCTTTGATGTCTGTCTGACTGCGTGCACTGCTTGTTCACGTGATGCGCTCGTGCTCCTGCCCGAAATGGTTTTCATCTGAACGTGTGATAGTGATGGGCATTCCGGCTCTTTTCAGTGAGCCTGCTAGTTCGGCTCAGCTCACCAAAAAGAGCCGGCTCTTTTGGCTCCCAAACGGCTTTTAAAAAAAAATGTTTTGTACTTTTTCAAGTCAAACAATTTGCGATAGTTTGACTATGATTGATGTTAAAACAATTCTAATTAAATTATTAAATGAAATAATACCCTACCTTAACCACAATGTATTTAAAAATGCTTTGGTTTGTTATGAAAAAAAACTATTAAACATCTGCATTAAAAAGTATAACTTTTAAATGTATATAAACAAAGTGCATATAAATGTAACAATTCAAAATGAATACAATCTGAACAACATAATAACATTTTATTGCACCGTATCAAAGAAAAATGAATAAAAATGTGAAAAACTGCAGCATCCCACTTAAAACATTAAACTGGTCCCTCTTTTCTCTCTCTTCTTTATTGCCATGTTATAACCAGCAGCATACAGCACTGCTGACCATATTTTGCTTTTATGAGAGATTTGCATTCAGAAATACAAGCTGCCTCACTTTCGAGGGGCTGATGCGGTTTCTTCTCTCAGTAATTATTTGTCCCGTTTTCGAGAAGACCCTCTCAGAGGGAACTGATGTGGCCACTATGCAGAGTCTCCCTGTCATGACTTTAGTAAGCTGTGGGTAGACAGAGGCCTTGTTCTTCCACCAGCTGAGAGGATCTGCAGATCTTTGGAGGAGGGGCTCGACATGAACCTGAACTAATAAGTTACTGTTCTCTCTTTTCAGCTATGTGACAGCCTCAAAAATTATCTTTGGAGGAGGGGCTCCTCCATATAGGATTGGCCCTTCATTATTGCAACTGCTGAGGTATTCCTTCGTGCTGCATCCCCAGTTGCTCTCTTATCAAACAGCATCCAAACAGCAGACGTTTGTGGCACTACTGCTGGTGCTTCTGCTCCATCTGTTTCCTCTTCTTCCTGTTGTCCTGGTGCCTGAGCCAGCTGACTGCTGGGACTGTCCGTCCCTGCTGCTGAGGTTATTCTTTGAAGAGCCTCATCAACCGCTCTGACATCACTGAAGGCTAACTTCTTAATCCTGGGGTCAACGGTTGGGTGCAGCGGTTTCTGATAGCACGTGATTATATTCCATTCTGTGGAACTTTCTTTATTCATTTATTCATTTTTGAGGCTTGTAGTGCAGTCTTGTTAGGCCTCAGCTCAGCATCCCAATCTGGCATTGTGTAGACTTTAGTTTTTCAGCACCTACTGTGCTCCTGTGGAAGTATTCCACAGCTGCTTTCACTTTGTCCACACTTTGTCATCACCTTCAGAGCATCTCTTACAATCAGGTTGATTGTGTGGGCAAGACAGGGATGATGAGTCCATTTTAATATTTTCATGGCTTTGTTAATGTTAGCTGCATTGTCGCTCACACAATAGATCACTTTTCTATCTACTTGCCATTCTCTGGCCACTCTCAACAGTTCCTCTGCCAAGTTCTCTGAGGTGTGTCTGTCGCTGAACTCAAAGCACTCCAGAAGACAGCTAGACATCGGAAAAATGTCAGTGAAGTGACATGTAACCTGTAAGAAGTGGTTACCATTGATGTCCAGCAGGCAAACTGCAGTAGCTTTTTGGACCCTTTCCTGAAGCCTGTGTTCTCTTGTACAGTTGTGGAATAAGTGATTTTGAAAATGGCTGCAAATTGGTGGCAATCATTTAAGCCAATGCAA
Source organism: Oncorhynchus nerka (assembly GCF_034236695.1). Classification (NCBI taxonomy): domain Eukaryota; kingdom Metazoa; phylum Chordata; class Actinopteri; order Salmoniformes; family Salmonidae; genus Oncorhynchus; species Oncorhynchus nerka. The sequence goes on from NC_088414.1 coordinate 24,587,723, forward strand.
TGTCAATTTGGACTTGTTTGGCTACAGACAGACTTTGGAATAAACTGGTCCATAGAAGACTGCGTTGCTGTGGGTGCCGGGTTTTCAAGCCGTTCCTCTGCGACCCCCAAATGTTATACAATTTTGTTGTAGCCCAGAACTAGCTCACCTGATTCACCTATTCAAGGGGGATTAGTTGACAAGTTGAGTCAGGTGTTCTAGTGTGGAATAGTTAGCTATTAAAAATATTGCCTAGACCGTTATTCCTGTTGCAGCTGACTGAGGTGTTATTAGGTAGGTAATGTTAAGCTTTGCACAGAGCATTTTCAACCAACCTTTGCATGACGATACTTCCTCAATTCCTGACTTGGAAGACGATGCATGTCCTCTAAACTTCCATAGTTCAAATTCATGGAATGGCTGAGGGTCCTGAAGAGGTTTGAAAAAACCTCACCTTACCAACAGTACATCAAACTGAGAAACAGCACATAAAAATGCTCAGCGTGTGCTTATGACTCATCTAAACAAATGAATACAAAACAAACAAAATACATTTTTATCGAAAAGTCAGGCGGAATGTATCCTAGTAGTTAAGAACATTGGGCCACTAACAGAAAGGTCCCTGGTTTGAATCCCTGAGCCGACTTTGTGAAAAATCTGTTGATGTGCACTTGAGCAAGGTGCTTGACTGTAATTACTTCTGTAAGTTGCTCTTAATAAGCTAAATTACAACAAAAAAACAACATGTCCATTGTATTTTGAAAACCCAATCATGACTTCATCATCCTAGTACTTCAACCGGTTTGATAATTGTGTGCTGAATTGATGTGATGTGTTAATTGTATTCTAAATTAACCATGCGTTGTTAATGTGTGTGTGGTCTCGCAGCATAATGATGGCATATAAACACACTATAGCCAATGTGAAATTGCTTGCTAATAGTGTTCAATCGGTGACGCCACCCTCTCTGAGACCTTGACGTGGTTGTTCCTCATGCTCAGCAAGGGCCGTGGCTTTTGTGAAGCGAATGGTAACAATAGTTTGTGGGTGACAGTTGTCGATGTGTTCCGAGTGTCCCTGGTTCGAGCCCAGGTTGGGGAAAGGAGTGGGATGGAAGCAACACTGTTACATTAATGCTGTTGAACATGATCACTCAGTTTGGCTCTTCCCTACTGCGGTCAAAGGGTGGTAAATGTAGCTTATGTGAAATGGTTAGCTATGTTTCGTGAGTGACAGTTGTCGATGCGTCCCTGGTGGCCAGGTTTGAACCCAGATTGAGGGGAGGGATGGAAGCAACAACAGAACAGATCCAGTGAACAACAAGAAGATTGAAAAAAAATGGGCTTCAAACAATGGTTTGAGGCCAATGTAGAAATGATGAATACTGTAATATTATAATAATAATACTGTAATATTGTATTGCTTTATACGTCAATTATATTTTAGCTGTCTCAATGGTCTATATTATTAACTTGTTAAGGTATAGGGGGCAGCATTTCCACTTTTGGATAAATAGCGTGCACAATTACAACTTCCTCCTACTCATGCCAGGAATATATTATATGCATATGATTAGTAGGTGTGGATAGAAAACACTCTGAAGTTTCTAAAACTGGTTCAATCAAGTCTGTGACTATAACAGAACTTATGTAGCAGGCAAAACCCAGAGGAAAAACGGTTCAGATTATTTTTCTTTTTTTTCCTCTGACCGTTCCCTCAGTTGTCTGAATGCATTATCATTAATGTATGTGCTGTGCATACGTGTATGTGCTGTGTGTCAGATTGACAGGTTGAGTTCCACAGTGTCAGTGGAGGACCCCATGAAGACCCCCAATGCCCAGGAGTTGGACAGTATGACCCTACACTCCTACATAGAGAAGCATGCCACAGAGTATGACCCTACACTCCTACATAGAGAAGCATGCCACAGCATGCCATGGACAGAAGGTGACAGGCACCACATCTCAGAACTCACCCCACTCACTAAGAACCTGACACCGAAACAACAACCGAGAGCATGTACACCAACATGATATATTCTTTGATTTTAATCGTTTTTTTAATAGTGTGGGTATAGTCAGCAGCAGAGTTGGGATACGGTCCAACATTTGGGTCAAGATCAGAGGTGGCACAACAGGTCCCAGAGAGGTGCAGTGAAAAAAATGATCTGGGGCCTGTAGTTTTTCCTGATCTGGTAACTTAACCAGGTATAAGCCCGGACGTTATACGACATGACGTGATTCATCTGTTGTAAAAAGGTTTAAGATGGGCAATGATGGGACCAGAGTTGTTCTAATCAGGTCACTTGTTGTTTTTTACTCCTGGAAAAACTCCTGGGCTTGGGGAGGATAAAAACCCTGTCAACCCGCAGCAACCTTGTACTTGTTCATATGTATTCTATTTTAAAGGAGTAGGGAGGTTTGCTATACACAGATTCAGAGAAAGCAACATCATTGACAAAAGTCACAGGGCTGAGCTTGCTATATGGAGGATCGCATCGTGTAGGCCGAATACATTTTTTACTCACAGTCTATGTAAGCTATTTTGTTTAACACAGTCTATGAAAGCTATTTTGTTTAACACAGTCTATGTAAGCTATTTTGTTTAACACAGTCTATGAAAGCTATTTTGTTTAACACAGTCTATGAAAGCTATTTTGTTTAACACAGTCTATGAAAGCTATTTTGTTTAACACAGTCTATGTAAGCTATTTTGTTTAACACAGTCTATGAAAGCTATTTTGTTTAACACAGTCTATGAAAGCTATTTTGTTTAACACAGTCTATGTAAGCTATTTTGTTTAACACAGTCTATGAAAGCTATTTTGTTTAACACAGTCTATGAAAGCTATTTTGTTTAACACAGTCTATGAAAGCTATTTTGTTTAACACAGTCTATGATAGCTATTTTGTTTAATGATTCATTCCAGTTAATAGTTTTGGATTGAATATAAACCAATTTTGATCCCATTCACATTTTCTCACAAACATTTGGGCTATAAATACACAATTTACCACTTTGTTTACCCTAACCAGAGGTACAGGGTGCATAGCAGGGCTAGACAATGCCGCTGCTGTTAGAGTTGATCAGACGGAAAAATATTCTAGTTTCCATGCAATACAGCATGTCATATTGCTAGTGTTCAGGTGTATAGGCTGCTACATTTATGGAAGAGTTTTTGCTTGTGTCTATTGGGAGTGCTAAATAAATACAAGAGGAAAGTGGAGAGCGCGCCTTGAACTTGTGCATGGTGCTTGGCCCGCACGACCTGCGATTTTCATGAATCTGATTGGTCAAGACACGCAAAGAGCCTGCAGTTGCACTTAGATGTCAAGGGCAGAGAAATTGTGTGCAAGTTGACAAATCATGAGGCAAATTGATTTAAAAAAACTGCATTTTGCCCCTTTGCTTCAATGTATTGTGGTGTGGCGCTGCCACCTGGTTGAAAATTGGTGTGGTAAATGCCGCCTCGCCACACGTGAAGATACCAATAGAACAAAGAAAAAAAGAAGGATAAAAGTGTTTGAAATTGAATTTATTACAGATTTAAATATTCAGAAATGTCAAGAACTGGGAGTTCCACTGTATGCTTGTCCCTACAGTGCCTAGAGGATGCTCTGTAGTGTTCCTATCTAATGTGTATCCTGCCTCAGGCACAGTCAGAGGGCTTGGTTTATGGATGGCGACCAAGGAGCTCATCTCTTAGAACAGATGTTTTTTCAAGTCTGAGACAGTGAGGACTTCCTTCAGAGAACATCAAGACAACAGCACAACTATGTATTGTAAAATAAAAAGTTGCAATGAAACTGTTAGAGAACAATTTATATTTTTGAGGACACTTTGTCCTGATTGTAATCTCCCGCCCTCAAATATGGGCTCTCATGCAACTGACTTCTGTATGTAAAAAAATGTAATCAATAAATAGTAATTGTCAAAAAATATGATTTTTTATGTTTCTATTACAAGTATGTCATTGTCCTTTTAAAATGCTGCTGCCCCTTTCAGAGCTCTGTTGCCCAGTTGCACCCAACCATGCTACAAACTCTGCTTGTACCGAGTTTCTGAGTTTTGAAATCAGTGAAATGCCCGGGGCGGCAGGTAGCCTAGTGGTTAGAACATTGTACTAGTAACCGGAAGGTTGCAAGATCGAATCCCTGAGCTGACAAGGTAAAAATCTGCCATTCTGCCCCTGTACAAGGCAGTTAAACTACTGTTCTTAGGCCATCATTGAAAATAAGAATTTGTTTTTAACTGACTTGCCCAATTAAAGGTAAAAAAATATATAAATATAAATTAGAGTATGATAGCTAAGGAGATGGAGAAAATTCTGGTGTTTGATTGCAGTTGAAAAGAGAACACACAGAAGGCGGTTGTATAAAACACCTGTTTCTGGATTACATCTTCAAACTAAAGGCAACCATGGCATCCGTGACAGAGAGGAAGCATCCATCAATGTATACAAGTAAGATCGTCTGGCTAGCTACATTTTCAGATATTATGTGTTTATAATTTTGTCAGAAAGTCATTTTCATTTCAAGTTAAAATGTACTGTTAGCTAGCTAGCTAATGTTAGCTGGCTGGTCACTAGCTAACATTATGTGTAATATTATCCGTATCGCAGAGCCATTTGCATTGCTAGTTATAGCCTAACATTAGCTAGCTAGCTAACATTGAAACTGGTTGGTTAGCTACCTGCAGATTCATGCAGGGTAGTAACGTTATGAGTTGGATTATGGTTAATTGTTTAGCTAGCTAGCTAGTTATGTCTAAACAAAAGACTCCACTATGCAAATAACCATTTCTCTTCATCTTTTATCCTGTCCATGTGACAAATAAATGTTGATTTTATTTGATATAGTATGTGTTTACCAGAGACAGTAATGTGAAGAACATGACCTGCACCAAAGTCAAATTAGGATATAACTTTAGGCCAACAAGACAGTGTCTAAGTTCTCAAATAGTTGGGTGTGCTGTTTACAGATTGGATGTCTATAGGTACAGTGATCGGTAAGCTGTTCTGACAGCTGATGCTTAAAGTTAGAGAGGGCTCCAGCTTCAGTCCATTCCAGTCATTGACAGCAGAAAGCGTCGTTTGAGCGCGTACCCATTACGCACGGAGGCAATGAGGCAGTGATCGCTGAGATCCTGGTTGAAGACAGCAGAGGTGTATTTAGAGGGCAGGTTGGTCAGGATGATATCTAAGATGGTACTTTAGTATGGCTAAAAGGCTATGAGAACTGGTCGTCTAGTGCATTCGGAACAGAGAGTAAAAGGACCAGATTTCTGGGTTTGGAGAATAGATTCAAGGCATAATGTACAGACAAGGGTATGGTAGGATGTGAGTACAGTGGAGGTAAACCTAGGCATTGAATGACGATGAGAGAGGTTCTGTCTCTAGAGGCACCATTTTAGCCAGGTGAGGACACCGCATGTGTGGGGGTGGAACAAAAGGGCTAGCTAAGGTATATTGAGCAGGGCTAGAGGCTCTACAGTGAAATAAGACAATCATCACTTACCAAAACAACAGTAGACAAGGCCTATTGACATTAGGGAGAGGCATTTGTAGCCAAGTGATCATAGTAGAGTGGGTTGGGAATTGGGGAATTACATCTTAACAAAGGACATAGCAGTTGTCGTGACATTGTATTAGTTAATGTGACGACTGTTGTTCATCGAATGAATAAAGTTTCCAATTGCGTGATTAACTGAATCAAGCAATTATTAACTCATTAACCTGGGGCACCATGGGAAAACTAGTTTTTATTGATTTTCTATTTCCCAGATTAACTCAAAGAATATCAGAATATCGATTTGACAAAAGCCGCTAATTAACCAGTTGCCTCTAACAATCTCGTTCTGAACGTCGTATAGCCCGTGAATCTGCACGGACCCGGGTCCCACCAATGAATGAATTCGTACCACACCAATCTTAGTCGAATATTTATTCACTAAAAAGCTAAAATGATGATAAAAGATACACATAGACAAAACACATTATAGGCTATTGATTAGAACTTAGTATAATGGGCCAACACACTATGGCGCGTGTTACCCACAATGGGAATTTCAAAAGAGAGAGAAAAAAGAAAGTACACAAGAGAAATATACATTTGGGGGATTTTGTCAGCTATGCTATTCTAACCCTAGCCTTGCCCCAAACTGCCGCTCTTATGGGTCAGAATATAATGATGTATTTACGTGGTGATGATCTCTGAGGATTCTCTGCGTGGACCGTTCCGCTGTTCGATGACGCACCTCCCTGCTCGTCCTCCCGGTGTCAATGTCCTTTATGGCTTAGGAGTCTATTCCCTCACCCTTTTCTCTGGAAGGGGTCTTCTGAGGACAGACAGCTCTGTAGCTCAGGGCTCACAGCATAGCAATGAAACCCTTTAGATTCCACGATTCGATGGGAGATGGAGGCTAGGTGGTTCGACTTCAATTCACCCACTGAGACACAGCTACTCATCCGTAGCTTGGGTAGAAAAGGATTTCTTTGTCCTCAAACTTACATTGCATTCTGGGTTTGTTTACTTTTTTAGACCTCACAGGTTTTATACTCTTGGGTCAGAAGTGGGCGTAACCGCCTTTAGGGCAATTCTCTGGGCGTACCAAGTTAATGAGGCAAGGTCTAAGTTTTTCTCAAATCCAATTTTAGACAACTAACTTCACATTTCATTTTTCCCAAAACATTCTCTTTGATTTGGATATTTTCCATACAACGTACACTGTATAAACATCAAACATATACTAGGAAAGCTCTTCACGTTACAATGTTCTCATAATAACGTCATCTATTAACCTTTAATAACAGAACAAAAATGACATACATTTTCATATTCCATCTATCGTCATGACCACCATTGTGGCTGACGAAAACTATTGTTCCAAAGTCCCTTTAATTCATGTTTAATGTTCTAAGGCTGGTTCTCCATAGTAACAGGACAAAGGAATTTGTCTGTGGCCTGAGATTTCCCAGGGGCGTGAGGGGCCATAAAACCCCCCACATCTTCAGACCCCTAGATCTCTCCTCCTCTGTTGGGGTTGAGAGATAATCTGTAGGGTTGTGGTCTCCTGTAACCTGACCTGATCAGGACAGTCATGACACAGTCATATAAGTCACTTCTGTTGCTCTCTATGGAAAACACGAGAATTCTCCTGTTCCTTTGGGTCTTGGAGGAGGAGATATTGAAAAGAAAGCTAGCAAGATATAGGTGAGAGCCAGGTCGATATTAAGACACATTTCATACCACATATTGTGGGAACTTGGTTAGCAGTCCTAATTGAACTCAACACACTGATGTTCTACTCTACACATATTGTGACTGTACTGCACTGACCTTGGACTGTGATGCTGCTCTGTGTCCACAGGGGGGAATCCAGCAGCTGTCGGAGCACTTACCCCAACCGATTGGGAGGGAGGGTGTCTGGCTGGGCCAGGCTGTGACGGCCATATGGCAGGTAGCATACAGTAACAGTCACTCAGGGAGTGACGAAGCGCGACATTTAGATAAGTCACTTCAGATGGGAAACAGGCCGTCTCCTGTGGGCCCCACTGTATCTCTCTCTCCCTGTTATGCTACTGAGAGGCACCACCGAGTACTTGCATTACGTTGACTCAGTGTAGATGTGTGTCGGCCTATTGAGTGAAGACACGCTCTGTGACCTTTTGAGTGTTTGTACATGGTGGAAGTGGAGTGAAATTTGTGAGGATTTATCATAGTTACCAAAGATGAAAGGCACAACAGAAATTACCCTCTATAAAAAAGACAATAGACCAAAAACACCTTGTTTACTTGACAGGATAAAAGAGAAATCTATGCAACAGCCATTCTCGAAAAAGATGATTACTTAAAAGGTTAAAATTACTCAAAAGATTTCTTGATTATTTACAAGGTAAAATTATAACTTAAAAGCTATTTCATTGATGCACCACTCTGAGGCTTTCAAAATAACTAAATGATTCCTGTCATGTCCTCTGTGCTGCATGACCATGGTACTACTGTAGACACTGGTGAGTGGTAACTCAGCTTAACACTGCTGGCCCCACAGCGTTCTTCCTTAATAAAAACATAATTGTCTTCCCCTGAGAGTCCAGAGCTTTGGTCATCCATAATGGCCAACACTTGTATTTTTCCCAGAGGTCCTCCCCTCCAGGTTCATCTATAATATCCACTGTGGCTCCATATCTCTGTGTTGTTCATCTCAATGGGCTCCTTAGGACCGATAGTGCTTCCTGGTCTGGCCTGCTGGAGAGGAATACTAATGATGCTGAAGCTACTGTGGGCTGTATAGTACATTGTATGATGTGCAGTAATGTACAGACTTACGTTTTTTTTTTTTTATGTATACACTATAAATACAAAAGTATGTGGACACCCTTTCAAATGAGTGGATTCGGCTATTTCAGCCACACTCATAACTGACAGGTGTATAAAATCGAGTGTAACAGTGTAAAGTATTGCCTTGTGGGATTTAGTGCCCGCCATACATCAGAAACACCAAATCTAAAAATGACTATATCATTTGTGATCTCTAAGAGAGAGGGGCATTATTATTTAGAAGAATGGTCTAAAAGTGGATCTACAGAGCATTCGGTAAGTATTCAGACCTCTTGAATATTTACACATTTTGTTACGTTACAGCCTTATTCTTAAATTAATTAAATAGTTTTTTCCCCTCATCAATCTACACACAATACCCCATAATGACCAAATAAAAACATTTTTTTACTAATTGTATTTACATAGGCCTTATTTACATAGGCATTCAGACCCTTTGCTATGACACTTGAAATTGAGCTCAGGTGCATCCTGTTTCCATTGATCATCCATTAGATGTTTCTACAACTTGGTTGGAGTCCACCTGTCGTAGATTCAATTGATTGGACATGATTTGGAAAAGCTCAACCTGTCTATTTAAGGTTCCACAGTTGATAGTGCATGTCAGAGCAAAAATCAAGCCATGAGGTCAAAGACAGGATTGTTTCGAGACACAGATCTGGAGAAGGGTACCAAAACATTTCTGCAGCATTGAAGGTCCCAAAGAACACAGTGGCCTCCATCATTCTTAAATGAAAGAAGTTTGGAACCACCAAGACTCTTCGCAGAGCTGGATGGATGCCCGGTCAAACTGAGCAGTCAGGGGAGAAGGGTATTGGTCAGGGAGGTGACCAAGAACGTGATGAACACTCTGACAGAGCTCCAGAGTTCCTCTGTGGAGATGGGAAAACCTTTGAGAAGGACAACCATCTCTGCAGCACTCTACTACCAACCAGGCCTGTATGATAGAGTGGCCAGACGGAAGAAACTCCTCATTAAAAGGCACATGACAGCCCGCTTGGAGTTTGCCAAAAGGTACCTAAAGACTCTCAGACCATGAGAAACAAGATTATCTGGTCTGATGAAACCAACATTGAAATATTTGGCCTGAATGCCAACCGTCACGTCTGGAGAAAATCTGGCACCATCCCTACAGGGAAGCATGGTGTTGGTAGCATTGTGAGGTGGGGATGTTTTTAAGCAGTAGGGATTGGGAGACTAGTCAGGATTGAGGGAAAGATGAATGGAGCAAAGTAGAGTACCTGCTCCAGAGCGTTCAGGACCTCAGACCGGGGAGAAAGTTCACCTTCCAACAGGACAACGACCCTAAGCACACAGCCAAGACAACACAGGAGTGGCTTCGGGACACGTCTTTGAATGTCCTTGAGTGGCCCAGCCACAGCCCGGTCTTGAACACGATCAAACATATATGGAGAAACCTGAAAATAGCTGTGCAGCGACGCTACCCATCCAACCTGACAGAGCTTGAAAGGATCTGCAGAGAAGAATGGGAGAAACCCGCCAAATACAGGTGTGCCAAGCTTGTAGCGTCATACCCAAGAAGACTCGAGGGTGTAATCGCTGCCAACGGTGTTTCAACAAAGTACTGAGTAAAGGGTGTGAATACTTATGTAAATGTGATATTTCAGTTTTTCTTTTTATTATAAATGTGCAAACATTTCTTAAAACGTGTTTTTGCTTTGTCATTATGGGGTATTGTGTTTAGATTGATGACGGAAGAAAAACAATTGAATCCATATTAGAATAAGGCTGAAACGTAACAAAATGTGGAAAAGTCAAGAGGTCTGAATACTTGCCGAATGCATGTATTTTTGTCTTGCCCATTCAAACTCTGATATGGACACATACACAATCCATGTCTCAATTGTCTCAAGGCTTAAAAATAATTTTCCTCCCCTTCGTCTACACTGATTGAAGTGGATTTAACAAGTGACATCAAGGAATCATAGCTTTCACCTGGATTCACCTGCTCATGGAAAGAGCATGTGTTTGTTTTGTATACTCAGTGTAGTCTATTACACAAAGAGTCAGAATGGGAACAATTCCAAAAGCACAACATTATTTTACAGTCATTAAATGTACAAGTCCTTTACATCCCCAAGGCCATTAGAGTCATGAATGAAACATAAAGGGAGGCTGGCATGCAGGATGTCGTGGATAAGAAAGAGAAAACATGCCAGGGAGAGGGGATATGCAAGAGAGGAACAATTACTACTGTACATCTGAGTCCATTTCCTAGTGCCTGTTTTAGCAATGAGTCACGCTCACTGGAGTGCCACAACCTAAAACAATTTCGGTCCACTACGATGCAAAACTGTTGGCCCTCATATTCAGGTGCCACACAAACACACAGAGTCCTGTTTTCCTCTCCATCTTTTCTGTAACACAGCCAGCAATTTCTAGAGGGGGCCTGTAGGCAGGGCACGTGCTGTGTGTGAAAATATGAGCTTTCAGTTTTATCAGACAAAGGTCTGTGTCACAAGATGAACACCTGTCATTAACATCAATAGCTCCTAACTGACGAGCAAGGATCTCACTGAATGTCATCTGGTAGTAACCAGTTTGCCGATTTTCCTTGCCAGGTGCTGAATGATTACACTGCCATTCCTGGAACAAAAGGTAACTGTTGACAACTGCCATGACAACACAATGGGGGACAAAAGTGTTTTCCACCACTTCTGGGTCTTCGGCAAATCATTGTAAGAGTTGATCAGACTTGTCAACTCCACCCATCTGTCTATTATCAAACAAGCTAAGCGTCAGTATAGAGACAAAGTAGAATCTCAATTCAACGGCTCAGACACAAGAGGTATGTGGCAGGGTCTACAGTCAATCACGGATTACAAAAAGAAAACCAGCCCAGTCACGGACCAGGATGTCTTGCTCACAGGCAGACTAAATAACTTTTTTGCCCGCTTTGAGGACAATACAGTGCCACTGACACGGCCCGCAACTAAAACATGCGGACTCTCCTTCACTGCAGCCGACGTGAGGAAAACATTTAAACGTGTCAACCCTCGCAAGGCTGCAGGCCCAGACGACATCCCCAGCCGCACCCTCAGAGCATGCGCAGACCAGCTGGCTGGTGTGTTTACGGACATATTCAATCAATCCCTATCCCAGTCTGTTGTTCCCACATGCTTCAAGAGGGCCACCATTGTTCCTGTTCCCAAGAAAGCTAAGGTAACTGAGCTAAACGACTACCGCCCCGTAGCACTCACTTCCGTCATCATGAAGTGCTTTGAGAGACTAGTCAAGGACCATATCACCTCCACCCTACCTGACACCCTAGACCCACTCCAATTTGCTTACCGCCCAAATAGGTCCACAGACGATGCAATCTCAACCACACTGCACACTGCCCTAACCCATCTGGACAAGAGGAATACCTATGTGAGAATGCTGTTCATCGACTACAGCTCGGCATTTAACACCATAGTGCCCTCCAAGCTCATCATCAAGCTCGAGACCCTGGGTCTCGACCCCGCCCTGTGCAACTGGGTACTGGACTTCCTGACGGGCCGCCCCCAGGTGGTGAGGGTAGGCAACAACATTTCCACCCCGCTGATCCTCAACACTGGGGCCTCACAAGGGTGCGTTCTGAGCCCTCTCCTGTACTCCCTGTTCACCCACGACTGCGTGGCCACGCACGCCTCCAACTCAGTCATCATGTTTGCGGACGACACAACAGTGGTAGGCTTGATTACCAACAACGACGAGACGGCCTACAGGGAGGAGGTGAGGGCCCTCGGAGTGTGGTGTCAGGAAAATAACCTCACACTCAACGTCAACAAAACTAAGGAGATGATTGTGGACTTCAGGAAACAGCAGAGGGAACACCCCCCTATCCACATTGATGGAACAGTAGTGGAGAGGGTAGTAAGTTTTAAGTTCCTCGGTGTACACATCACAGACAAACTGAATTGGTCCACCCACACAGACAGCATCGTGAAGAAGGCGCAGCAGCGCCTCTTCAACCTCAGGAGGCTGAAGAAATTCGGCTTGTCACCAAAAGCACTCACAAACTTCTACAGATGCACAATCGAGGTACGGCAACTGCTCCGCCCACAACCGTAAGGCTCTCCAGAGGATTGTGAGGTCTGCACAACGCATCACCGGGAGCAAACTACCTGCCCTCCAGGACATCTACACCACCCGATGTCACAGGAAGGCCATAAAGATCATCAAGGACAACAACCACCCGAGCCACTGCCTGTTCACCCCGCTATCATCCAGAAGGCGAGGTCAGTACAGGTGCATCAAAGCTGGGACCGAGAGACTGAAAAACAGCTTCTATCTCAAGGCCATCAGACTGTTAAACAGCCACCACTAACATTGAGTGGCTGCTGCCAACACACTGACTCAACTCCAGCCACTTTAATAATGGGAATTGATGGGAAATGATGTAAAATATATCACTAGCCACTTTAAACAATGCTACCTAATATAATGTTTACATACCCTACATTATTCATCTTATATGTATATGTATATACTGTACTCTATATCATCTACTGCATCTTTATGTAATACATGTATCACTAGCCACTTTAACTATGCCACTTTGTTTACATACTCATCTCATATGTATATACAGCACTCAATACCATCTACTGTATCTTGCCTATGCCGCTCTGTACCATCACTCACTCATATCTTTATGTACATATTCTTTATCCCCTTACACATGTGTCTATAAGGTAGTAGTTTTGGAATTGTTAGCTAGATTACTTGTTGGTTATTACTGCATTGTCGGAACTAGAAGCACAAGCATTTCGCTACACTCTCATTAACATCTGCTAACCATGTGTATGTGACAAATAAAATTTTATTTGTAATTGTGTATTACAGTAGGTTGGCGGTCCACTTTCCTATTCGAAATAACATCCTGTCAGACTAGCCTCGTTACTTGAGTGGAATCATTTGCATTAGGAACATTGGAAAGGCAAGTACAAGTATGTGTGTCTCTTCACTGTATGGCCAATACATTACCACCTATCCGCCTATTTGACACTCCCACTTTTTAAAGTGCTTAAATGTGTCCGGAAACTGTTTCCGGGTTACCCTACAAGTCCTACATGCATTGAACCCCTGTTCTCTCAGACTACTTATGAGTGTGGATGATGTATAAAAGTTGTCGAACCAAACGTTGTAACCCTGGTTTGCATATGGCACAACTAATTCATCAACAACTTTCCTAGCTAGGTCAACCACACAACCATCCCAACTGCCGGAAACAATGAAATCCAAAGTGTAGCTTGTGTCAAATGAAGCAATGGCCCTTAATTTAAATCCCCACCTACTTGGCTTCCCTTCATATACAGTGGATTTCGAAAGTATTCACCCCCCTTGGCATTTTTCCTATTTTGTTGCCTTACAACCTGGAATTAAAATAGATTTTTGGGGGTTTTGTATCATTTGATTTACACAACACTTTGAAGATGCAAAATATTTTTTCTTGTGAAAATATTCAAGAAATAAGACGAAAAAACAGAAAACTTGAGCGTGCATAACTATTCACTCCCCCAAAGTCAATACTTTGTAGAGCCACCTTTTTCAGCAATTACAGCTGCAAGTCTCGTCGGCTATGTCTCTATAAGCTTGGTACATCTAGCCACTGGGATTTTGCCCATTCTTCAAGGCAAAACTTCTCTAGCTCCTTCAAGTCGGATGGGTTAAGCTGGTGTACAGCAATCTTAAGTTATACTACAGATTCTCAATTGGATTGAGGTCTGGGCTTTGATTAGGCCATTACGAAACATTTAAATGTTTCCCCTTAAACCACTCAAGTATTGATTTAGCAGTATGCTTAGGGCCATTGTCCTGTTGGAAGGTGAACCTCCATCCCAGTCTCAAATCTCTGGAAGTCTGAAACAGGTTTCCCTCAAGAATTTCCCTGTATGTCATTCCTTCAATTCTGACCAGTTTCCCAGTCCCTGCCAATGAAAACATCCCCACAGAATGATGCTGCCACCACCATGCTTCACTGTGAGGATGGTGTTCTTGGGGTGATGAGAGGTGTTGGGTTTTCGCCAGACATAGCATTTTCCTTGATGGCCAAAAAGCTTGATTTTAGACTCATCTGACCAGAGTACCTTCTTCTATATGTTTGGGGAGTCTCCCACATGCTGTGTCTGCTTATTTTCTTCTTTAAGCAATGGCTTTTTTTCTGGTCACTCTTCCGTAAAGCCCAGCTCTGTGGAGTGTATGGCTTAAAGTGGTCCTATGGACAGATACTCCCATCGCCGCTGTGGAGCTTTGCAGCTCCTTCGGGGTTATCTTTGGTCTCTGTTGCCTCTCTGCCCCCTTGCCTGGTCTGTGAGTTTAGGTTGGCGGCCCTCTCTTGGTAGGTTTGTTGTGGTGCCATATTCTTTCCATTTTTTAATAATTGATTTAATGGTGCTCTGTAGGATGTTCAAAGTGTTTTATATTTGTTTATAACTGATAGAGGAAATTATGGTTGAAATGATTAATTATGTATACATTATTAATTAGAACCATTTATTCTAATATTATTATGTTATGGTATGAAAAGTATGGGTTCTTGGTTCTAGGCTGTTACTGAAAATGTAAGCAGAACGAATTAATTGTCTGTGTCTCTTGGGAGGTTTAAGGGGAGAGAAAGGCTATAGCTTTTCAGACAGATAAGAAAGGTTTGGGTGGTGTTCCATTAGTGGAGAAAAGTATATCTTTTAGACAGTTTGGAATGTAGTTTATGGGGGGTAGAAGAAGAGTTCCAGACCTAAAAACAATGGGCTCTTGTGAGAATCGGAGAGAGGGTGGGAAACTGATGATGTCATTTCCAGTTTATAACCTGTGGAAATGTGTGTATGCATTTAGTACTCTCTGGAATTAAACGCTCTTACCTGGCTTTTAAGACTGGTCTCGATCTACTTCATGCATAATTAATGAACTTACACCTCATTAATGAATTAGAAACGAGTGCGAATTTGGTTTTGGCAACAAAATACATAGGAATCTAGAATTCCTCTATCAATAACCCAACCCTGATCTGTACTTTTCCACAACTTTGTCCTTGACCTGTTTGGAGAGCTCCTTGCTCTTCATGGTGCCCCTTGCTTAGTGGTGTTGCAGACTGTGGCCTTTCAGAACAGGTGTATATATACTGAGATCATGTGACACTTAAATAAAGTCCACCTCTGTGCAATCTAAGTAATTATGTGACTTCTGCACCAGATCTTATTTAGGGGCTTCATAGCGAAGGGGTGAATACATATGCATGCACCATATGTATTTTTTTCATTTCACTTCACCAATTTTTTTGTGTATGTCCATTACATGAAATCCAAATAAAAGCATATTTAAATTACAGGTTGTAATGCAACAAAATAGGAAAAAAGCCAAGGGGGATGAATACTTTTGCAAGGCTGCTTTAATCCTGATCGCCCCTTTAGATTTGACCATGCACTCATCTATGGCTACATTTTGATTTGACCATGCACTCATCTACGGCTACATTTAGATTTGACCATGCACTCATCTACTGCTACATTTAGATTTGACCATGCACTCATCTACGGCTACATTTAGATTTGACCATGCACTCATCTATGGCTACATTTTGATTTGACCATGCACTCATCTATGGCTACATTTTGATTTGACCATGCACTCATCTACGACTACATTTGGATTAGATTTGACCATGCACTCATCTACGGCTACATTTAGATTTGACCATGCACTCATCTACGGCTACATTTAGATTTGACCATGCACTCATCTACGGCTACATTTAGATTTGACCATGCACTCATCTACGGCTACATTTAGATTTGACCATGCACTCATCTACGGCTACATTTAGATTTGACCATGCACTCATCTACGGCTACATTTAGATTTGACCATGCACTCATCTACGGCTACATTTAGATTTGACCATGCACTCATCTACGGCTACATTTAGATTTGACCATGCACTCATCTACGGCTACATTTAGATTTGACCATGCACTCATCTACGGCTACATTTAGATTTGACCATGCACTCATCTATGGCTACATTTTGATTTGACCATGCACTCATCTACGGCTACATTTACAGCTTTTTACAAATCTGTTTCAGGTGGTCCAGTAAGTACTGCAGTTTTCTAAGCCTATCTGCATTTTCCTCAGTGGCAGGATTTGAAGCGATTACGCATCATAAAAGCTCTAGCCCAAGAACCCTGAAGAGACTTTGTACCCCATTATCGATGAAGGTCAGGCAGTGCAGCAAATCCCATGTAAACGAGCAGTCCAAGAAACTAGTGGAATTCTGTAGGTGTAACCTCAAGTCACGCTCTGAGGCAATCACCATACAATGGGCACTCCAAAATAAGACCCCAACCCTGACTATTTGTGAACTAACAAACCTCTGACACCAATGCCTGCGTGAAAAACAAGAAGTCTATATCCCTTAGTCTTTCTTGAGCAGTCGACCGAACTGCCGGACGTACACTACCAAGATCTAAACCAACTGGATGTCCAGACGTAAAAGGGATGGGTCCCAGTGCCTGTGTATCAACATCATCATAGGACTGATACGTGCTATTGGCAAGACAGAGTGTTTACGCTTACGGTTATGTGGAGCACGGACAGAAAGACTTAATAGACAAGAGAAAATAGCTCCAGTAATTTTTAGTATACTCAGTAATATACAGCATAAATAACAACAAAAAACGGTCCTAATATATAGAAAGGTTTGATAATACATAACAATAAAATATAATTTATAGCCTTAACCCCGTATTATCCGCATATTTAATAGCGTTTAAGAAATATATTACCTTCAACAGTGTGATCCTGTGATCAAGCCATCATGTTTTGTGATTATTATTTGCTAAAAGAAATACATCTCGGTATTATTGGCATACGGCCCCCAGTTATTGGCCACCTTACTATTTTGTTCAATGACAAGATATATCCCTTTAATTTTGCTTAAAAAAAGACACCAACCTCATCTCTGAAGTGTTTACTAGATTGTGGACTAGTTGGCTAGCCTTCCGGGGAAAAAAAGAACTTGCCTGTCAACTTTTCATTGTGGTGCGCCCTCCTGGTGCGCCCTCCTGTGGACTCTTAAAAATGGTTCTTTTCCAATATCTTATTCAAATCATGTCTCATTTGTTTTACAGATTAATCTCATGTTTTGAGAAAGTAGATAAAAGTTGAATACTAAAATATAAATGAGTATGAATCATTTACATCAAATAAAACTTTAATTTCAGTGATGTGTATTGACATAAACAATGAAAACACTGTTGGAGTTTGTTGCAGAGATGCACTTGGAAAGTAAAGGAAGAAATACACAAGATGGTTGAATAAATGTGATGGACCACTTCGATTCAGTCTTATATAGCAAAATTTGAAATGGTTCTTTTTTACATTGGATAAAAGTAGAGACTCCGAGCTAGAAAATGGTATATCATACACTGTAGTTGAGGAACGATGGGAAAGTAATTCTGAATTGAAAGTTGATTAACTTGTAACCCCACTTTTGAGAAAATGGCCCTTGAATGTTTATGTACACCTACTACAGAGCCTTTCTTTGTCTACACCCATTCAGCATTGTTCACACGCTCTTAAACATTAGCCCCACCCATCTCTTTAAGGATTCACCTGTGAGATAATGTGGTAAACACACCCTATATCGAATAAAATAAATAAAAGGTGTATTTGTCACATGCACAGGATACAGAAGGTGTAAACAGTACAGTGAAGTGGTAACTTGCATACTAGCAATATCAAACACAGAAAGTGTACAGCTAAAAATATTTTAGAAATATTTGATCATTATTAGATGATGCTTACCCGACACACTTGTCTACCCTCATATCAAACACCAATGGTTTTCACTAAATTCATGGTTTATATTTAAAATAATGTTTTACTGCTTTGTCATTCAAATCTTATTGTATTATTATATATATGTTACATGCGATAAAGGTGTCTTCTCTTGTCATGACATATTTTTTTGTCCTATATTTTGATGTTATTTTTAAACGTTTAATCCCAGCCCCGTCCCCGCAGGAGGCCGTCATTGTAAATAAGAATCTGTTCTTAACTGACTTGCCCAGTTACATAAAGGTTCAATAAAATAAAAAATAAGGCCACACAGAGGGCCAGACATAATTACAGACACCTGTGATAATATGAAGAACCTAATAAGGCCACACAGAGGGCCAGACATAATTACAGACACCTGTGATAATATGAAGAACCTAATAAGGCCACACAGAGGGCCAGACATAATTACAGACACCTGTGATAATATGAAGAACCTAATAAGGCCACACAGAGGGCCAGACATAATTACAGACACCTGTGAAAATGAAGAAAATACACAGAGGGCCAGACATAATTACAGACACCTGTGATAATATGAAGAACCTAATAAGGCCACACAGAGGGCCAGACATAATTACAGACACCTGTGATAATATGAAGAACCTAATAAGGCCACACAGAGGGCCAGACATAATTACAGACACCTGTGATAATATGAAGAACCTAATAAGGCCACACAGAGGGCCAGACATAATTACAGACACCTGTGATAATATGAAGAACCTAATAAGGCCACTACACATCATGTTAAAATAAAATACAAACTTTAAATTTAGCAACATTTTGGTTGTTTACTAGTAAACGTCGAAAGTTTCCAGTAATACACCCTCCTTTTGCAACCCTAGATTTGACACAAAGTTCATGGTTCATTGGCAGATGGTGTAAACACAGAATACTGGGTTTAAATGTTACACTAGGGCAATAACAATGATTGCATGAGTTAAGCGAGAATGGGCGCAAATCATGTGGTTTGCTGATTACACATGCTGCATGCTGACACAATTGCTTTCGATCATTCATTCATCCCCTGATTCATGAATTCCCTGATGACTACCTCATTCAGTTTGCAATAGTCTCTTTAAATGGTCTCTGTACAGTGTTTTACTTGTGTCCAGAGCTGAACACAGATAAACGTTTGGGATCTGGTCAATTGTCATGGTGTGAACATTACAGTGCTGTGTAGTAAGACCTAGACTAAAGCACCTCCAGTACCTGAATGTAGATGTAAACCTGCAGTCAAATGATCACATGTCCAGGCTCTTGACCCATGAAGTACAGAGCCCCACTGCAATACTTTATTGTCAACACTGGACCCACTTCTTATACTCAATCACGTTCACAACCACATCCATAGCCACAGACCAACCAACAGTCCAATTTTACTCAGTGGGTAGAGGATAAAGCAACAGGGGACAGGAGTATACATAGAGAGACGAGGAGGAGGAGAGTGGGTAACAAGCTCTGTTCCAATCAGGCACTAAAAGGCTTGGTTTAACTAATCGTCTTGCCAGCTGAACTCAAGGGCGTACGCTATAAAATGGGACAATAAAGCGCATGATTAGTTCAATGGGGGTGTTTTACAGACTGGTCGGGGGAAGTGGACAGCAGGAGCTTCTAGCTGCAGCCCTGGAGAAGGGATGTCTGTCTTTCTCTGGGCTAAACAAACAGATTCAAGCGGTTCCTTCTGAAACTGGGTGACAGAATTTTCCTTCGTATCAGTAGAGGCCCATCACTCCAATCCGTCAGTGACAGACAATCATGAAGGGCTGCTGTTCCAGTGTAACTGTCTGCCAGTCTAGACACACACCTCATCTTTAAAAGGGAAAGTCTTCTGCTCCACTGAATCCCTAGCCCTGACTCATTGTGACTCAGTTTTCAACTAAGTTAATATTCAGTGTATTTTACCCATCCCCCCTCCTCCTTCCCTCCCCTTCCCCTCCCCCTCCCCTCCCTCCCTCCCTCCCTCCCTCTCTCTCATTTTCTCTCTCTCTCTCTCTCTCTCTCTCTCTGTCTCTCTCTCTAGCTCCTCACTAATTCATTCTCTCCATAATGTTTCCTTAATGTTAGTCTTTTTCCCCTACCTTGATTACCGGCACATCTGTCTCTCCAGTTCTTCTTTTGACAGTGACCCGTGAAACAGAACTGAGATATATTTGTAGCCTCTGGCAAGAGTGCTCAAGGATTTTTCACGGCTCATTTTCTATCTCCAACTTTGTTGCTACATTCTCTCAAGACCCAGAAGAAAGGGATAAGAAACTAAAGATAAATACAGCACAAATGCAGTTACGTACCAGTATGTGCTTTTCTTAGAAACAAAGAGAGATATGCAATGTAATAAACTGATAACCAAATCCATTTTCAAAGGCTTAATCTTCCACAGAGATGAATTTCTACTGTATATCTTTAAAATCACTTCAACTTCACAATAACTTACTTTCCGTGCTATATTAAACAAGTCCGAATGTATTCCTATACACACAGTGTCTGAGAGCCTTTCAGCATGCTGTGTGAGGCTTGGGTCATAGTGGGCAAATCAATGCTAATGCATTGCTTACCTGTTTTCCTACAGTGTAAACAAGCCACATGGATTAACTATGAGTGGCAGATCTGTCGGGTCCCATGCCATTGCCCTAGCCTGCTGTCATTAAAAAGCTCCTCTTTCAGAGCAGAGAAGATAGATGGCAATATCAGGCTCTGGGCCGCTTGGCTGCCAGTCAAGTCCATTTGAAATTCCAGTTTAGTCATGTAGAACTATACTGAGAGGGAGATTATTGCCCAGAACCTAATTTCACCCCTGTAGATTGCACCTTAATTCACCCACATCCACAACAGAAAATACATACGCGCACACACACACACACAAAAGGTGCACACACATACAAGCAAACGTGCATACACAAAAACAAACACACACACACATGCATGAAGACACATACACAGACAGGTGCACATGTACACACACTCATGCACACAAACAGCTGCCATGCTCAAAGCAACCTACTTGTAAAACACAATCACACATACACCCAGAATCAAGTATATATTCAAACTAAATGCTCATTTAGAACATGGAGAGCTATGTGTATTGTATAGTAGAACATTGCTAGAAAAGCAGGTCAAATGAACTCTATTGAGTCATATTACAGACATTTGCTAAGAGTGATGACAAGAGACTAGTTTTGAGGCTGACAACCACAAAACAACAGCTTGACATATGTAATCAACTTTGGAACAAATAAAACATTTAGAGTATGAAAAATGAATAAGTAGCAATGTTCACAGCCAAACAACAGCTAAAGCTCTCATATCCGGGCACCACAATCTCCCGCAGAGTATACTAATAGGAAGTAAAGCCAAACAGTTCATAAATCATTGAGATGGCTTGAGAAACAGGCAAAAAGGATGACCACTTATTATAAAAGATGGATGGATGGGGGATAAGTTCTACAACCACCAAAACATGATCAGAGAACATGCAACACGCAGACAGTGCCAGAGAAGGGCTCTGTGTGTGTTTGCATACATGTGTGTGTCACTGTCATGTGTGTGTTTAGTCTTGTGGATCTATATAATGAGTATAACATCTGAGTGTTCTTCAGTATGTAATTGGAGTATGTCCAATGTGATGAAACCTGTGATGATTTTCATCATTGTGATGAAAACATGTCTTTCTTTGTTTGGAGGGTAATGACTATGTACTATTGATAAGGAATGTGTGTGGGTTAGGCTTGGGTGGTATACAGTATACCGGGGTATTTGAAATACCCACAGTGTGATTATTATTACTGTGAATATATATATATATTTTTTATTCAACAAAATTCAATGGAGTCAGTCACAAGTATGTTTGTTAACAAAGATGACACAGGGAAAAGGGACGTTTAGTGACTTGACGATCCACTGTTGTGCAGCCGAAAGAGGTGATCAAGTTGAAATTCACTACTTATGTTCGCCAGCTAAATATCTTAGCTCTAACTATATGTTAACTATCTAAAATGTCTCCCGCTCAGGGCTCCAGCTATGCATTTGGTTGGCTAACTTGCTAGTTATAGGTGGCTAGCTTGCATGAGCCAGCTTCTTGGTTACAGCAGGGACAATCAATCCCCTCCTGGATTCGCCTTTTGAGATAGTTGTACTCTATGATCTGGGTTGTCTGTCCTTGCAATTAGTTTATGTTCGTTTGAGCTTGTTAGCAATTAGCTAGCGTCTGCTATGGGAATTCACAAGAACTTTGTTAGCATTTGTTTTGTGGTTTAGTGTCCCTTGTGTGTCCCACAATAGTGTCCCTTGTGTGCACTACCTGTAATATGGAAGAGGAACAGTATGAAGGTATGGAAATCTGGAGACCGCCCAAGTGTGCGTGTGCACGACAGTGTGAGTTGGCTTTACACAACGTCCTCACTTCTTCCTTAGTCAGAATCCTGCTCCATGCCAAGTTCTATCCATACCCAGCTTTATGTCAAGGTCTATCCATACCCAGCTTTATGTCAAGGGCTATCCATACCCAGCTTTATGTCAAGGTCTATCCATACTCAGCTTTATGTCAAGGTCTATCCATACCCAGCTTTATGTCAAGGTCTCTCCATGCCCAGCTTTATGTCAAGTTCTATCCATACCCAGCTTTATGTCAAGGTCTATCCATACCCAGCTTTATGTCAAGGTCTATCCATACCCACCTTTATGTCAAGGTCTATCCATACCCAGCTTTATGTCAAGTTCTATCCATACCCAGCTTTATGTCAAGGTCTATCCATACCCAGCTTTATGTCAAGGTCTATCCATACCCAGCTTTATGTCAAGGTCTATCCATACCCAGCTTTATGTCAAGGTCTATCCATACCCAGCTTTATGTCAAGGTCTATCCATACCCAGCTTTATGTCAAGGTCTCCATCCATACCCAGCTTTATGTCAAGGTCTATCCATACCCAGCTTTATGTCAAGTTCTATCCATACCCAGCTTTATGTGGTCTATCCATACCCAGCTTTATGTCAAGTCTATCCATACCCAGCTTTATGTCAAGGTCTATCCATACCCAGCTTTATGTCAAGGTCTATCCATACCCAGCTTTATGTCAAGGTCTATCCATACCCAGCTTTATGTCAAGTTCTCTCCATACCCAGCTTTATGTCAAGGTCTATCCATACCCAGCTTTATGTCAAGGTCTATCCATACCCAGCTTTATGTCAAGGTCTATCCATACCCAGCTTTATGTCAAGGTCTATCCATACCCAGCTTTATGTCAAGGTCTATCCATACCCAGCTTTATGTCAAGGTCTATCCATACCCAGCTTTATGTCAAGGTCTATCCATACCCAGCTTTATGTCAAGTTCTATCCATACCCAGCTTTATGTCAAGGTCTATCCATACCCAGCTTTATGTCAAGGTCTCTCCATACCCAGCTTTATGTCAAGTTCTATCCATACCCAGCTTTATGTCAAGGTCTATCCATACCCAGCTTTATGTCAAGGTCTATCCATACCCAGCTTTATGTCAAGGTCTATCCATACTCAGCTTTATGTCAAGGTCTATCCATACTCAGCTTTATGTCAAGGTCTATCCATACCCAGCTTTATGTCAAGGTCTCTCCATACCCAGCTTTATGTCAAGGTCTATCCATACCCAGCTTTATGTCAAGGTCTATCCATACCCAGCTTTATGTCAAGTTCTATCCATACCCAGCTTTATGTCAAGGTCTATCCATACCCAGCTTTATGTCAAGGTCTATCCATACCCAGCTTTATGTCAAGGTCTATCCATATCCCCAGCTTTATGTCAAGGTCTATCCATACCCAGCTTTATGTCAAGGTCTATCCATACCTTTATGTCAGCTTTATGTCAAGGTCTATCCATACCCAGCTTTATGTCAAGGTCTATCCATACCCAGCTTTATGTCAAGGTCTATCCATACCCAGCTTTATGTCAAGGTCTCCATACCCAGCCATATCCATACCCAGCTTTATGTCAAGGTCTATCCATACCCAGCCAGTCTATCCATACCCAGCTTTATGTCAAGGTCTATCCATACCCAGCTTTATGTCAAGTTCTATCCATACCCAGCTTTATGTCAAGGTCTATCCATACCCAGCTTTATGTCAAGGTCTATCCATACCCAGCTTTATGTCAAGGTCTATCCATACCCAGCTTTATGTCAAGGTCTATCCATACCCAGCTTTATGTCAAGGTCTATCCATACCCAGCTTTATGTCAAGGTCTATCCATACCCAGCTTTATGTCAAGGTCTATCCATACCCAGCTTTATGTCAAGTTCTATCCATACCCAGCTTTACCCAGCTTTATGTCAAGGTCTATCCATACCCAGCTTTATGTCAAGGTCTATCCATACCCAGCTTTATGTCAAGTTCTATCCATACCCAGCTTTATGTCAAGGTATATCCATACCCAGCTTTATGTCAAGGTCTATCCATACCCAGCTTTATGTCAAGGTCTATCCATACCCAGCTTTATGTCAAGGTCTATCCATACCCAGCTTTATGTCAAGGTCTATCCATACCCAGCTTTATGTCAAGGTCTATCCATACCCAGCTTTATGTCAAGGTCTCTCCATACCCAGCTTTATGTCAACTTCTCTCCATACCCAGCTTTATGTCAAGGTCTCTCCATACCCAGCTTTATGTCAAGGTCTCCATACCCAGCTTCCATACCCAGCTTTATGTCAAGGTCTATCCATACCCAGCTTTATACCCAGCTTTATGTCTATCCATACCCAGCTTTATGTCAAGGTCTATCCATACCCAGCTTTATGTCAAGGTCTATCCATCCAGGTCTATCCATACCCAGCTTTATGTCAAGTTATATCCATACCCAGCTTTATGTCAAGGTCTATCCATACCCAGCTTTATGTCAAGGTCTATCCATACCCAGCTTTATGTCAAGGTCTATCCATACCCAGCTTTATGTCAAGTCTATCCATACCCAGCTTTATGTCAAGGTCTATCCATACCCAGCTTTATGTCAAGGTCTCTCCATACCCAGCTTTATGTCAAGGTCTTCCATACCCAGCTTTATGTCAAGGTCATCCATACCCAGCTTTATGTCAAGCTTTCTCTCCATACCCAGCTTTATGTCAAGGTCTATCCATACTCAGCTTTATGTCAAGGTCTATCCATACCCAGCTTTATGTCAAGGTATATCCATACCCAGCTTTATGTCAAGGTCTATCCATACCCAGCTTTATGTCAAGGTCTATCCATACTCAGCTTTATGTCAAGGTCTATCCATACTCAGCTTTATGTCAAGGTCTATCCATACCCAGCTTTATGTCAAGGTCTATCCATACCCAGCTTTATGTCAAGGTCTATCCATACCCAGCTTTATGTCAAGTTATATCCATACCCAGCTTTATGTCAAGGTCTATCCATACCCAGCTTTATGTCAAGTTCTATCCATACCCAGCTTTATGTCAAGTTCTATCCATACCCAGCTTTATGTCAAGTTATATCCATACCCAGCTTTATGTCAAGTTCTATCCATACCCAGCTTTATGTCAAGTTATATCCATACCCAGCTTTATGTCAAGGTCTATCCATACCCAGCTTTATGTCAAGGTCTATCCATACCCAGCTTTATGTCAAGGTCTATCCATACTCAGCTTTATGTCAAGGTCTATCCATACCCAGCTTTATGTCAAGGTCTCTCCATACCCAGCTTTATGTCAAGTTCTATCCATACCCAGCTTTATGTCAAGGTCTCTCCATACCCAGCTTTATGTCAAGGTCTATCCATACCCAGCTTTATGTCAAGGTCTATCCATACCCAGCTTTATGTCAAGGTCTATCCATACCCAGCTTTATGTCAAGGTCTATCCATACCCAGCTTTATGTCAAGGTCTATCCATAGGTCTATCCCCAGCTTTATGTCAAGGTCTATCCATACCCAGCTTTATGTCAAGGTTCTCTCCATACCCAGCTTTATGTCAAGGTCTATCCATACCCAGCTTTATGTCAAGGTCTATCCATACCCAGCTTACCCAGCTTTATGTCAAGTTCTATCCATACCCAGCTTTATGTCAAGGTCTATCCATACCCAGCTTTATGTCAAGGTCTATCCATACCCAGCTTTATGTCAAGGTCTATCCATACCCAGCTTTATGTCAAGGTCTATCCATACCCAGCTTTATGTCAAGGTCTCTCCATACCCAGCTTTATGTCAAGGTCTATCCATACCCAGCTTCATGTCAAGGTCTATCCATACCCAGCTTTATGTCAAGGTCTATCCATACCCAGCTTTATGTCAAGGTCTATCCATACCCAGCTTTATGTCAAGGTCTATCCATACCCAGCTTTATGTCAAGGTCTATCCATACCCAGCTTTATGTCAAGGTCTATCCATACCCAGCTTTATGTCAAGCTTTATGTCTATCCATACCCAGCTTTATGTCAAGGTCTATCCATACCCAGCTTTATGTCAAGCTTTATGTCTCTATCCATACCCAGCTTTATGTCAAGGTTCTATCCATACCCAGCTTTATGTCAAGTTCTATCCATACCCAGCTTTATGTCAAGGTCTATCCATACCCAGCTTTATGTCAAGGTCTATCCATACCCAGCTTTATGTCAAGTTCTATCCATACCCAGCTTTATGTCAAGTTCTATCCATACCCAGCTTTATGTCAAGGTCTATCCATACCCAGCTTTATGTCAGCTTTAGTTCTATCCATATCCCCAGCTTTATGTCAAGGTCTATGCATACCCAGCTTTATGTCAAGGTCTCTCCATACCCAGCAGCTTTATGTCAAGGTCTATCCATACCCAGCTTTATGTCAAGGTCTATCCATACCCAGCTTTATGTCAAGGTCTCCATCCATCATGCAGTTATGTCAAGGTCTATCCATACCCAGCTTTATGTCAAGGTCTATCCATACCCAGCTTTATGTCCATACCCAGCTTTATGTCAAGGTCTATCCATACCCAGCTTTATGTCAAGGTCTATCCATACCCAGCTTTATGTCAAGGTCTATCCATACCCAGCTTTATGTCAAGGTCTATCCATACCCAGCTTTATGTCAAGGTCTATCCATACCCAGCTTTATGTCAAGTTCTATCCATACCCAGCTTTATGTCAAGGTCTATCCATACCCAGCTTCCTGTGACTGGAAATGCCTGGACAGTTTCCAGGGCATCTGAATTTCAAAGTGAACACACTAGATGACTTTAAGCGGGGTATGCTAATTTTATTCATCATTCACCCCTCTTTTTGGACGGACCTTTAAATCACTGCACTGCCTCTGGTTTTAAGAATCCCTGTCACCTGCCAGGCTGCCTCCCTAGCTGATTTAGATCCAGCGGGCCACTGGCGACAGAGCCCGGATGATCCCTGCTGCATAATTCAATGCTGTTCCCAGACCTGTCTCATTAAGTGTCCTGGATAGGACCGAGGCTCGATGGGTGGCGGGCATTAGGGCCATGCCTCCATCCCAGCTCCATGGGTAGGGTAGAGCCAGAGTTCATAGAGCCAGGGAGCAAGAGCGCCATGGGAGACACAGCCAGGCATGAGTCAGTGGAACCAGGGTCTTATCATATCTGCATGGATGCCCTGGTTAATACACAGGAATGGCTGAGTTGTGATTTGCTGTGTCACTGGGGTATTTCATTAAAGGGGTGATGGGGTAGGGGTGACAGAGGTAGGGTGAGGCCTGACACACACACACTGACACGCCAGGTGAGGAAGGCAGGTAACAATGACTGATCTGCGCCGGTAGGAGTGGGTGGCTGTTGTCACGTTGGCACACTCATCGTCCTGTGGGACAGACACACACATGCATGAGCACACACATACACCCACACGCGCGCACACACATAAACACACAGATGCACGCACACACAAATCAAGTCAGTAACACAAATCAGTCACGTTGGGGAATGGATGGGTAAATACAATGGAGCAACGCATCAGCGATGGAGAAGACAAAACACTTACAAGGCAGCTGGAGGCCTTGAAAAAGAAGAACACAGCACTGGAAAATAGATGTAGGAAATTTGATCTGAAAATCCAAGGCCTGGCAGAAGACCGAGAAGGATATGATCCTACAGCCTTCTTTGAAACATTCTTCTTCAACCTGTTTGGCTCCAGTGTCCCGGCACATTAAACTACAAATTGCGCACAGGTCTCCAAGTGGCCCCCCGTCAGCCGCCGCGTAATGTCATGGTAAGATTTCTGCAACTTCAAGATAAATTACACATAGGACTCTCTCAGGAGAAGGGCCATCTGAGCCTTGAAAGTGCATGGATCCGAATATTCCCCCGACTACTCAGTGGAGGTTCAGAAGCAGTCTTGAGAGATCACAGCATTGAGTATGGATTACACGTTCTGGCGACGCTGATGGTGGACTACCAAGGAGAGAAAATGTCCTTCATATCCAGGCTGAAGTCACTGCATTCCTAGCAGAGAATAACCTCACCAGAAAATACACAAGTCCTCCCCAAAAACAAAATGCTCAACATGAGTAGTGTGGTGCCTAGAGTGGGATTTGTTGGTTAAGCTTTCTGCTTATGAACTTGTGCCAAGTCCTTTAGGACTTTATGAGGGAACTGTGGTGGCAGTTCTTCTAGGCAGAGTTGCAAAGAAAAAGCCATATCTCAGACTGGCCAATAAAAAGTAAAGATTAAGATGGGCAAAAGGACACTGGACAGAGGAAGTCTGCCTAGAAGGCCAGCATCCCGGAGTCGCTTCTTCATTGTTGATGTTGAGACTGGTGTTTTGCGAGTACTGCCAGTTGAGGACTTGTGAGGCGTCTGTTTCTCAAACTAGACATTCTAATGTACCTGTCCTCTTGCTCATTTGTGCATCTGTGCCTCCCACTCCTCTTTCTATTCTGGTTAGAGCCAGTTTGCGCTGTTCTGTGAAGGGGTAGTAGGAGATCTTCAGTTTCTTGGCAATTTCTCGCATGGAATAGCCTTCATTTCTCAGGACAAGAATAGACTGACAAGTTTCAGAAGAAAGTTCTTTGTTTCTGGCCATTTTGAGCTTGTAATCGAACCCACAAATGCTGATGCTCCAGATACTCAACTAGTCTAAAGAAGGCCAGTTTTCAGCTGTGCTAACATAATTGCAAAAGGGTTTTCTAATGATCAATTAGTCTTTTAAAATGATAAACTTGGATTAGCTAACACAACGTGCCCTTGGAACACAGGAGTGATGGTTGCTGATAATGGGCATCTGTACCCCTATGTACAGTTGAAGTCGGAGGTTTACATACACCTTATTAACCAAATACATTTAAACTCAGTTTTTCCACAATTCCTGACATTTAATCCTAGTAAAAATTCCCTATTTTAGGTCAGTTAGGATCATCACTTTATTTTAAGAATGTGAAATGTCAAAATAATAGTAGAGAGAATGATTTATTTCAGCTTTTATTTCTTTCATCACATTCCCAGTGGGTCAGAAGTTTACATACACTCAATTAGTATTTGGTAGCATTGCCTTTAAATTCTTTAACTTGGGTCAAACATTTTGGGTAGCCTTCCACAAGCTTTCCACAATAAGTTGGGTGAATTTTGGTCCATTCCTCCTGACAGAGCTGGTGTAACTGAGTCAGGTTTGTAGGCCTCCTTGCTCGCACACGCTTTTTCAGTTCTGACCACACATTCTCTATGCTATTGAGGTCAGGGCTTTGTGATGGCCACTCCAATACCTTGACTTTGTTGTCCTGAAGCCATTTTGCCACAACTTTGGAAGTATGCTTGGGGTCATTGTCCATCTGGAAGACCCATTTGCGACCAAGCTTCCTGACTGATGTCTTGAGATGTTGCTTCAATATATCCACAAAATTTTCCCCCCTCATGATATCATCTATTTTGTGAAGTGCACCAGTCCCTCCTGCAGAAAAGCACCCCCACAACATGATGCTGCCATCTCCCGTGCTTCACAGTTGGTATGGTGCCTCCCCCTTTTTCCTCTAAACATAAATATGGTCATTATGGCCAAACAGTTCTGTTTTTGTTTCATCAGACCAGAGGACATTTCTCCAAAAAGTATGATCTTTGTCCCCATGTGCAGTTGCATACCTTAGTCCGGCTTTTTTATGGGGGTTTTGGAGCAGTGGCTTCTTCCTTGCTGAGCGGCCTTTCAGGTAATGTCGATATAGGACTGGTTTTACTGTGGATGTAGATACTTTTGTACCTGTTTCCTCCAGCATCTTCACAAGGTCCTTTGCTGTTTTTCTGGGATTGATTTGCACTTTTCACACCAAAGTGTCTCTAGGAGACAGAACGCGTCTCTTTTCTGAGTGGTATGACGGCTGCGTGGTCCCATGGTGTTTATACTTGCGTACTATTGTTTGTACAGATGAACGTGGTACCTTCAGGAGTTTGATCTAGAAGAAAAAGAAACGCACACCTGTTAAGACAAGGTGCTGGCTAGCGGAGTAGAAACTTAAAAATAAAAGAGAGCCGCACACTCTAGGAGCTCAGATGCAAAAATGTAATACCAACGTTTCGACAGCCAAGCTATCTTCATCAGGGAGTTTCAGGAGTTTGAAAATTGCTCCCAAGGATGAACCAGACTTGTGGAGGTCTACACATTTTTTTTCTGAGGTCTTGGCTGATTTCTTTTGATTTTCCCATGATGTCAAGCAGAGGCACTGAGTTTGAAGGTAGGCCTTGAAATACATCCACAGGTACACCTCTAATTGACTCAAGCTATGTCATGTAGTGTATCAGAACTTTCTAAAGCCATGACATCATTTTCTGGAATTTTCCAAGTTGTTTAAAGGCACAGTCAACTTAGTGTACTGTAAACTTGCCAAAACTATAGTTTGTTAACAAGAAATGTGTAGAGTGGTTGAAAAACTAGTTTTAATGACTCCAAACTAAGTGTATGTAAATATAAATATATATATATATATATATATATATATATATAGTGCCAATCAAAACTTTGGACACACCTACTCATTCAAAGGTTTTTCTTAGACATAGTCCTGTTATGACACAAACAGTGGGTTTGCATCATGTCAGAAATGACAGGACATCCTGGTTCGCAATGACAGATGTGTCAATAAACAGTAGGATGTATGTCAGAATTAGTATGTCAGCCACCGGTTGCAACGCTTTGTTTCATGGTAGAACAGCCTGACACTGTGATATGGAAGTCTTCATCGTTATGTACCATAGCAAGTACATCATTAGATTTGAATGAATGGACATGACAACACTTTGTCCCCGGGTTTTATGACACAGTTGTCATTTTCATGTCAAAGAAAGTGTTACTCACTTTTCAGTCTGATGTTTCACTATTTAATCATTCTAAAACAGTAGTCCCCATCTTATACCGGCTCATTCGTTAAAAAGCCTGGCTTTCTGCCAGACATCTTTGCTTTCAGACGGAGCTCTGTGTGACACCCCAGCCAGCATTGACTGGCTGACTTCTTAGTGTGTGACACATTCAAAGCGCCTAGCCTTGACAATACTGATTAAGTTATTCTGTATGTCTTCACAAGTGAGTACTACAAGTTGGGTCTTTAAATGTAAATAACATTACTAGTTACTGCAATCACAGCTCTGAGGCAAACCGACAGCCCTGCAGTGTTAAATCGGAGGGCTTTTCTGTACAGGGCCATTTCTGAGAGTGCCATGCAGGCAGTCACTGGGGCATTGAATCCAATTTACCTGAGTGCTAGTCAATGATTCAAAATCTAAAGCACATTCTGATCAATACAGGGGTTAACCAAAGTGATGCGTCTTATCTATTCCTCTCCTCTCCTCCTCTCGCTCTCACTCTTTCTTATTCTCTTTTCCTTTTCTGTCTCTCGCTCTCACTCTCACTCTTTCTAATTCTCTTTTCCTTTTCTGTCTCTCGCTCTTCCTCTTTGTCCCTTATTTCTCTGCACCTCTATTTTCAGTCACTGTCTTACTCTCTCTCTCCCTGGTCCCATTGTCCAATTCTCTTGACTGTTTCTATGTCCATAGGGTTTTCCACAAGAGGGGCACAACCTACCAGTCGGTCAGTAATTAACACACACACACACACACACACACACACACACACACACACACACACACACACACACACACACACACACATACACACACAAACACACACACACAGTAAATAACACAATTGATTAGCACCTTTGACTCATAAGAGAAATGAACTGTCCCCACATTGATAATACCGCTCATCCTTTTCTCATATACAATGTTCAAAAGATGTATCCAGTCTGTACTGTATATGGACACGATTTGCCCCCCCACATGATCCACACTAAGCCCAGAGGTCTGCTGCACATAACATTTTCATGAGAGTAAAATTCATAATTTATGTTCTATTCAAAGTACATTACCATGTTTCATGTGATGCTAATACAGATGTAGGATTTTAATTTGATCACTCTGTTGCAAGAGAACGTTCCTGCAATGGAGGATATGTAAAACTTGTAGTATATTTGAGGTTTTAAAAGGCTTCTGAAGTTTGTAATTTCCACTTTGAAATTTCAGACTTGATTTTCCCTTCAAATGTATCAAGCCCTTCAAAAATGTCATTTTTTTATAATCAATATAATAATTCACATTTCCTGTTGCTGTAGGATTATTTTCCTGATGTAACAAACTGGCTCAAATTAAGGTCCTACATCTGTATTATGAGGTAGTTTGGAATTTGACTGCTGACCTGCTGACACATAACACAGTGGGATCTTGGGCACCTGTGAACATAGAGGGAATATCAACAGTATAGTCAGCACATAACAGTATGGTCAGTATCCTTTTGAGATGCAATACAGATGTAGGATATTCATTTTATCCTGTTTGCTATAGCAGGAAAAAAATATTGCAGCAACAGGAAATGTGCATTATTATATTGATTATAATGAGTTATACATTTTTAGGGGTTGATACATTTTTTATTATGGAAAATCAAGTCTGAAATTTCAAAGTGGAAATTACAAACTTCAGAAGCCTTTTTAAACATCAAATACACTACATGTTTAAAATGTCCTGCATCACAGGAAAGTTCTCCTGCAACAGGGTGATCAAATTAAGATGCTACATCTGTATATGAACAGAATTTGTTCCTCCACATGATCCAAACTAAACGATGTGTGTGTGTGTGTGTATGAGGAACATTACTGTACATTAAAGTCACATTACATGAATAAGCTCGCAGAGCCCTGAGGTTCGCTGCACATAACATTTTCATGAGAGTCAAATGACTCATTTATGTGGCATTCAAAAAACATTAACATGTTTCATGTGATGCTGATGTTAAGAGGCAGTTTCGAATTTTACCGCTGACATACTTTAAATATACTGAACAGAAATATAAACGCAACATGTAAAGTGTTGGTTTCATGAGTTGAAATAAAAGATCCCAGAAATGTTCCATATGCACAAAAAGCTTATTTTTGTTGTGCACAAATTTGTTTTCATCCCTATTAGAGAGCATTTATGTTTTGCCAAGATAAGGTGGATGGACACCTGACAGGTGTGGTATATCAAGAAGCTGACTAAACAGCATGATCATTACACAGGTGGAACTTGTGCTGGGGACAATAAAAGACCACTCTAAAATGTGTAGTTTTGTCACACAACACAATGCCACAGATGTGTCAAGTTTTGAGGGAGCGGTTTATTGGCATGCTGACTGCAGAAATGTCCACCAGAGCTGTTTCCAGAAAATGAATGTTAATTTCTCTACCATAAGCCACCTCCAACATTGTTTTAGAGAATTTGGCAGTACGTCCACCTGGCCTAACAACCACTGACCACGTGTAACCACGCTGGCCCAGGACCTACTCATCCGGCTTCTTCACCTGTGGGATCGTCTGAGACCAGCCACCCAGACAGTTGATGAAACTGGAGTTCTGTCTGTAATAAAATCTCATTCTGATTGACAGGACCTGGCTCTCCAGTGGGTGGGCCTTTGCCCTCCCAGGCACACCCATGGCTGTGCCCCTGCCCAGTCATGCGAAATCCATAGATTAGACTGATGTCTTTATATGAACTGTAAATCAGTCAAATCATTGAAATTGTAGCATATTGCATTTATATTTTTGTTCAGTATAGATGGTTTGATGTTGGTCACCTGTAAATCTCGACAATATGGTGATCACATACTGTAACAGTATGGTCAGTATTCTTTTGATATTGCCACACTGAAGGTAAAACTCTCTGATAAGCAGTGGCGACCTGTCATTCAGGGTAGGTGGGCCAGAGCTGTCTTGAGCCCCACATTTTTTGCAAAACATCTTTTTTTTATACGTGTCACATATCAGTTTTCACTGGAAGTCATTTGCTGTTCTTCTATTTTCAGAATTTAGCCAAACATACTTCAATTAGAGTGAACTCAACAGTATATACATCATTGAGTTAATATAGCCGCATAAAAACACGGTCTCTTTTTTTTGGTTTCTTGAGTAAGACAGCTCCAAAATGCAGGTGTTTCAGCCTAGCTGAGGGCTTTCTGTGGTGGTGGGGCAAGCCAGCAGAACATACAGAGCATTATCACATTATCTACGGTAGCTTTGATTGGACTGGTCTCATGTCACCATCATACTTTCACAATCTTAGCTAGCAGTCATCATCATGAATCAAGTCCATCTACTTACAAATCCTTTTTAATCCTTGTCTTGTGAAGATAAATAATGAAGATATATTATACATAAAACGTGTCGGTGCTCATCGGCCATTGGACATAAACATTACACAAAAAGTTGGAAATCGCAAATTCATCAATGAGTGGTTTGGAAGGAATCATTGACAGTGGCTAACTGTAAGCATTGCAAAGCAATCACTAGTCTGCTATTCAGTGGAGTGGCTGTGTGGTCCTACATCTGGGATTAAGTGGCTCTTTTCCAAGTTAAAAATGATAAATATTCAACATTGGCCATGCTGGTAATGAAGCATGATTTGTGCCCCGCTCAAACCAACTCTTAACTTGCAACTGCGAAAACTTGACTTCAGTGAGTTCAAGACAACTGGGAAGTCGGGAATAAACAAGCTCCGGCTGGGAAAATACGTTTTGAACAGTCATCCAACTCGTAATTGTAAATCCGGCCTCTTTCTTGAGCTACGACCTGAAGATCAATGATGTCATCATGAATTCCCAGTTGTTTGAAAAGCATGATAAATCCAGAGAATGGCAGACTTCGATGACAAAATTTCCCAAGAAGAACCTCTGTGCCACCTTCCTGTTCCAGTGAGCACAGCACAACTGTCACGCTCGCTATCCTCAAACTCCCTGTCATAAATCGACCAAGGCGCAGCGTGCATGTAGTTCCACATCTTTTAATGAAAGTGAAACCGAAACAACCAAAAAACAAACAGGTAAACAGCAAAGACCGTGACGCACGCACGCACGCACGCACGCACGCACGCACGCACACACACACACACACGCACGCACACACACACACACACACACACACACACACACACACACACACACACACACACACACGGAGAAATAATTACCCACAAAACACTGGTGGGAAAAGGCTACCTAAGTATGGTTTTCAATCAGAGACAACGACAGACAGCTGTCCCTGATTGAGAACCATACCCAGTCAAAAACAAAGGAATACAAAAACATAGAAAAAAGAACATAGAATGCCCACCCTAGTCACACCCTGGCCTAACCAAAATAGAGAATAAAAAGCCTCTCTATGGCCAGGGCGTGACAACAACAAGGTGAGTCCAAAAATGTATTGTATGCTGCTGCATAAATGATGTAATATACCAGGGAGATAAGTATACTGTATCTAAGAAAGTAATACTAAGTGTATGTTGTGTAGTAAGATGTTGGTAGCCCATGTGCCTCACCCTAATAATTTGGTCTATTTACCCCTCTTAAGTTTGCCTGCTGTTTAGACTTGGTGGTGCAATTGTAGCCTATAACCTGTTTTAGTGTAATGTACTCATCAAATATTGTAAGAGCTTTCATTGTCTGCTTATATGCCCCCTTTATTTATACTACGGTTTTGGCTTGGTGTAGTGAGAACACTGTAAGAATGGCCCATGTTCTGAATTCTGTCACTGTACATTTCAAAAGTGCTAAACAAATAGTTATATTGACTACGTCCGTCCTAGCTTGCTCATTAATGTCTTGATCGAAATTACAGATTGCCTCTTATCCGCTTGTCGTCCCATTATGCCATAGTTTGTACGTCTCATTTGTCAGTTGAAACCACATTTGTTTAAGCAAGTCAGCCATATCAGCTATGTTTTTTAAAAGGCAGTAAATGAGGCTGAATGAACTGTTTGGCTGCCAGACGAGGCTCCGCTGATAGCCAGGTGGAGCAGTGGTAAGGTGTTGGGACTGCTGTTAGGACAGCTTTATGAAGGCCCTAACAGTTTGTGGGCACCGTTATAGTGCAATTAATGTCTTGTTTACTGTTGTGTTGTGTAGTAGCTTTGCTGGCATGCATCCCACTTCTTTTTTTTCCTGCCCCACCAAGATTTACATGCTAAAATCGCCACTGCTGACAAGAATTGAACATTCACAGTAGGACAGATTGGCTTGACTTGAATTATGAATATTATATTCAGTGCAACGCTGCATCTGTTCTGTCTTTGTTGCATTAAGATGCACTAAAATGTCAAAACGTGTGACTATTTGCAATAAGCAATCCTCCACCAGTGTGGTTTTACAAGGTCATTTAAAACGGCCCAATCTCTTTTAAGTGGATGGAAGTTCATCTCAACAAGCATAACACATTTACAATCCACTAATATTGGAAACCGCAGACCTCAAGTGTACTGTTAGTCAGTGCATCAGGGGCGATCTGTGTGTGGCAAGTGCATCTAGCTCATCCATCTGTCATCCCTCCTCTCTCTCTGTCTTGCGCGCTCTGCTGCAGGCATTCTGGCATGAGAAGGGTTTCTTGGGAGAGATATTGGCTCAGCCTTCTGCGGAGTGTCCCTTGAGTGTCACCTTAGACGGCACCAGCCCCAGTGGGAGTGCTGCTATCGTGGGCATTTCTAGCATGCAGGCCTCCAATTGGAGCTCCAGAGAGGTAACGAGGATGGAAAGATGGCTAAGTAGAGGGAGAGTTGGAGGGGATGGATGGAAGGATGGATGGAATGATATGAGGCATAGGAGGGAGAAACAGGGAAGAGAGAATAGAGAATACACTCTCCCTGAATACGCCCCTGGGGGGGGGTCAGAGTTTATATGAACCATAAATCATGTTATTAAAGAATGGATATTGTTCAACTGTGATTAACCCAATCAAACAGGCTCCTGTTTTTACCCTGGTTGAACCCAGAGGCATCTATTGGATACCAACCTGGCGCCTTCATTATTTTATTAAACATCCCTCTCTTGACTTCACTCTCAAACTTTTGCATAATTTCAGCCATTAGTTTTGACAGTGATGCTCACGAACCAAAACCGCTCCCCTGTTTTTTGTGTAGTATGTCATCAATTTTGTGTGATATGTTACGAATGTTGTAATTATTGTGATATGTTACGAATCCAATTTGTGCAATATGTGTTTAATATCCCGAAGACCATCTTTAACACCCCTTACAACTTCAGAGATACAGTACATGTGCAAAACAGAGACACACAGACTTACTGTCGACTGCCTGTTGCCTCAAACATACAAAGCAGATGGTCGTTAGCGACTGTACATACTGTATACTCATTCTATCTTTAGTTAAAGAGACAGAGAAAATAAGATAATCAAGGAAAAAATAAACTTACGAACAGTTTGGAAGCCACAGTTGTTAAAGTGAAAATCCAGTCAAACATTTTAGGTTGGCATATTTGAGACATCGAGTGAGGGAAAGAGAGAAAGAGCATGGGGAGAGAGGGAATCTGTTAATGTATATCATTTGGCTGAAGAGTATTGAGAAGGGTGCTTATTGGCAGAGTGTGGTGTGTCTAAAGTGGTGTTCTCACCCCTTTACAGTATATCAGGCCAACATGAGAGGCTCCATATCCATTAAAAAAATGTCAGTAAACTGTTCACTCCATGTTTTTTGCTAAATACAAGCTGCTACCTATTTTTGGGGGGACATCAAGCATTGGGTTGTTTTCACACGCTTTTTCAGCCTTGATAATTGAAGTGTTATGCTTGGCTGCATGTCAGCTTTCACGGGAAGTTTCAACAGGCAAGGTTCAATTTCTCTCCTGTCGTGACATCCTTGAGTGTTCAAGCCTTGAAACAAAGAGCAAACAAAACAATCAAATTGGTGTTCTCTCAAAGATGTATTATGAAAAGAGGAAATACAAAACAGATTGCACCACACTCTTATCTGTGATTGTAAGCAGATGATTCAATTAAACTGCATCTCAGTGGGATTCTACAATTGCCTGACGACTCAAACGGAATTCTTCCGTGGGAGTGGCGTAGCGTTTAATTACTCCAAGAGAAAGTCAAAATACATTACGTTCCCATGCGTGAATCATGTTTTTGTATATGTTTATTACCATAGTAAAAGACTAGTTCATTCATTATGACGATCCATTTATGACACGTTGCTCCTAAGGCATATAGTCATATAAAACATGAATCAGGGTTAAGAAGCAGAGGAG
This sequence comes from Oncorhynchus nerka, assembly GCF_034236695.1. NCBI lineage: Eukaryota > Metazoa > Chordata > Actinopteri > Salmoniformes > Salmonidae > Oncorhynchus > Oncorhynchus nerka. The sequence continues at coordinate 24,626,386 of NC_088414.1, forward strand.
ACACAACTGTCTGAAGTAACCCTCACTAAGTAACCCTTTAGTAACCCTTAAGGGGGGCTCTATTGGGTGCAGGCGTGCACATTGTTTTTATGGGCCTAATAGTATAGATGTCATTTAACAGTCAAAATGAATGACCTTTTTAATGTGGCATGAACACAACCAGTCATGATGTTTTCATCTGATTATCAAACAAATCACTTCAAAAAGTAGGCTGCCTGTGAATGTTTGTCCACTCCAAAATAATTCCTGGATCCAAACTGCATGTCTACTCGTGCCATTTGATGAATGGAAGTAGACATCTGTTACAGAACACCAAGAAGTGTTCCTAATGACATTCAGCTATGGTCATTGATTAGGCCTACATGCTTCTTGCTGACAAATTGACATTTTTTTTATAGCCTGAAAAGTCAGGACACCTGAAATGTCTATGAAGCTGTTTTGGGAAAATGGGATGGTCATCTAAACACACATGGTCAATTTACTAGACTAGGCTACAAAGAGAACTTTAAATAGGCCTACTGGTAGCTAGTAAAAAACTGGAACTGGTAAAAGATAGGTGGGTAAACCCTCCCGGTTGCGGTGAAACAAGTAACTCTCCCAATACTTTTAAAGCATTTTTCTGATAAAGGTGAGTAAACTGTATTTCCTTGTGTTTACTCTCCACTAGGCCTACACCACTGCCGGTTGCCTACCCTCTCAGCCGAGGCAAATTTATACACAAGAACATACGCAGGCTTCAGATAAAGTTGCTGAAGATATCACAAGGTTAGCAGTTATATCATGCAATCAAACAATCACATTCAGAAACAGACAATGAAGGCATTGCCAAATATTGGAGATGTCTATTTTTGTGCTTTCACAATTGAAAACAGAAAACAAGCTAATCAAGGCCATGGATAGCTACCACACCTCGGTGCAGAGAAAACACACAGCAAGAGGAGTGTGTTTTGGAAGTACAAACTTACAAAGGAGTAACATGAGGCTTAATAAGCAATTAGTGACACAACAATCAATGGCGAGAGCATGAGAAATCCAAAAATACAAAGTAGACCTACTTTCCTCTGGGAACAGGTAGCCTACATTCCTCTGGGAACAGGTATCCTACATTCCTCTGGGAACAGGTAGCATACATTCCTCTGGGAACAGGTAGCCTACATTCCTCTGGGAACAGGTAGCCTACATTCCTCTGGGAACAGGTAGCCTACATTCCTCTGGGAACAGGTAGCCTACATTCCTCTGGGAACAAGTAGCCTACACGCCTCTGGGAACAGGTAGCCTACACGCCTCTGGGAACAGGTAGCCTACACCCTCTACATTCCTCTGGGAACAGGTAGCCTACATTCCTCTGGGAACAGGTAGCCTACATTCCTCTGGGAACAGGTAGCCTACATTCCTCTGGGAACAGGTAGCCTACATTCCTCTGGGAACAGGTAGCCTACATTCCTCTGGGAACAGGTAGCCTACATTCCTCTGGGAACAGGTAGCCTACATTCCTCTGGGAACAGGTAGCCTACATTCCTCTGGGAACAGGTAGCCTACACGCCTCTGGGAACAGGTAGCCTACACGCCTCTGGGAACAGGTAGCCTACACGCCTCTGGGAACAGGTAGCCTACACTCCTCTGGGAACAGGTAGCCTACACGCCTCTGGGAACAGGTAGCCTACATTCCTCTGGGAACAAGTAGCCTACACTCCTCTGGGAACAGGTAGCCTACACTCCTCTGGGAACAGGTAGCCTACATTCCTCTGGGAACAGGTAGCCTACATTCCTCTGGGAACAGGTAGCCTACATTCCTCTGGGAACAGGTAGCCTACATTCCTCTGGGAACAGGTAGCCTACACGCCTCTGGGAACAGGTAGCCTACATTCCTCTGGGAACAGGTAGCCTACATTCCTCTGGGAACAGGTAGCCTACATTCCTCTGGGAACAGGTAGCCTACATTCCTCTGGGAACAGGTAGCCTACACGCCTCTGGGAACAGGTAGCCTACATTCCTCTGGGAACAGGTAGCCTACATTCCTCTGGGAACAGGTAGCCTACATTCCTCTGGGAACAGGTAGCCTACACGCCTCTGGGAACAGGTATCCTACAGTGCCTTGCAAAAGTATTCATCCCCCTTGGCGTTTTTCCTATATTGTTACAACCTGTAATTTAAATAGATTTTTATTTTTATTTCATAACGAAATGAAAAAAATTACTTGTTTCAGAAAAAATGAAAAAAATGAAAACGGAAAAGTGTTACGTGCATATGTATTCACCCCCTTTGCTATAAAGCCCCTAAATAAGATCTGGTGCAACCAATTACCTTCAGAAGTCACATAATTAGTTAAATTAAGTCCATCTGTGTGCAATCCAAAACATTTTTTAAATATTTTTTTATAATTTTTATAAATATAACACTCAACTGGTTGAAGGGGAAACATTTAAATGTTTCATAACGGCCTAGTCAAAGCCCAGACCTCAATCCAATTGAGAATCTGTGGTATGACTTAAAGATTCCTGTACACCAGCAGAACCCATCCAACTTTAAGGAGCTGGAGAAGTTTTGCCTTGAAGAATTGGCAAAAATCCCAGTGGCTAGATGTACCATGCATATAGAGACATACCCCAAGAGACTTGCAGCTGTATTTGCTGCAAAACGTGGCTCTACAAAGTATTGACTTTGGGAGGGGTGAATAGTTTTGCACTCTCAAGTTTTCTGTTTATTTGTCTTATTTCTTGTTTGTTTCAAATAAAACATATTTTGCATCTTCAAAGTGGTAGGCATATTGTGTAAATCAAATGATACAAACCCCCCCAAAATCTATTTTAATTCCAGGTTGTAAGGCAATAAAAATAGGAAAAATGCTAAGGGGGGTGAATACTTTCGCAAGCCACTGTCAATATAATACATGACTCAACGCATGTTTAAGTTCCTAGTCCTAGTTCATGAGTTGTCCATCATTTATGAGTTGAACGCTAGGAGTCTTCACAGATCGTGTGACATAAAACGAGACCTTTCTTTCCTTACACTAATTATACTTATTACAGTGTTATATGAAGCATTTAGCAATTGAATGGTATATGAGATATATAGCATTGAAACCCTCTAAGAATCCTACATAACATGTCATTCTGTTTTGCTGTGAAAACAGTTCTCATGGGCACACAAATCCCAAAATATGTAGGCCTATGCCATTGCAAAATGGAATGGTTCTAACCAAAAGAGTCGACTATGGGCCTAGTCCTAGTGTCATTACAATCCTGAAGAGTCTATTGACGCACCCATGCGTCGATCTAACTAACATGATGAAAAAAAAATCTCCATCAAAATCTGTCAGTTGAAGCAAGAGATATGTCTTGCATAGGCTGCTTCTCAATCTACCACATCCTCCTATGTCGGCCTTCTGCATCTGTAGTGGGAAGTGGCAGAGCTACAGTGCTGTTTGTCAGACCAGGAGACATACCGAGAAATCGGTGATGTCTGTAGCATCCGAATGGTTTGGACTCTCACGAACATGATGGTGTTTCGCTCTATGACCCCCACAAGTGTCACGGACTGGTCTGAAGGTAAGCCATACAAATGAAACGAAGTATGGAGCTAGTTTTGTGCACCCCCCAAAAAAGGGGTTAAATAGAGTATGTGCCCAAAAAAACGAAGATATTTCCTGAGCTTTCTTATATCTCCTAGATATAGGACAGACACTTCAAAACCTTATTACTTGGATGTATTGCCATTTATGAATGAGTTGTTCAATGAGTTCCTCTGTGCTATAGTGGTAAAGGCCAAATTAAATTAAAGTTTTATACCTAAAGACGTCCTAAAAAATGGAATAACTTAATGATCCATGGTATGACCATCTTAAAACAATTGCATATGTTATCTTAGTAGAACCCCCACCCCCCTTGGTCTACTTCTTCTGGCCACGGAGGGCACGGAGAACATCAATACCCGTGCGCACCTGAAAAACAAAGCAATGAGCGCTCTAATCAGCTGACTGATAAAAGCAAATGATTATAAATCAACAGATATATCTAATGCAGTGGAATAAAGGCAATGTTTATCAAGGACGCATTGGTAAATAAATGGAGAAATTTAGGAAGTACAGTGGGGGGGAAAAGCATTTAGTCAGCCACCAATTGTGCAAGTTCTCCCACTTAAAAAGATGAGAGAGGCCTGTAATTTTCATCATAGGTACACTTCAACTATGACAGACAAAATGAGAAAAAGAAATCCTGAAAATCACATTGTAGGATTTTTAATGAATTTATTTGCAAATTATGGTGGAAAATAAGTATTTGGTCACCTACAAACAAGCAAGATTTCTGGCTCTCACAGACCTGTAACTTCTTCTTTAAGAGGCTCCTCTGTTTTACTTGTTACCTGTATTAATGGCACCTGTTTGAACGTGTTATCAGTATAAAAGACACCTGTCCACAACCTCAAACAGTCACACTCCAAACTCCACTATGGCCAAGACCAAAGAGCTGTCAAAGGACACCAGAAACAAAATTGTAGACCTGCACCAGGCTGGGAAGACTGAATCTGCAATAGGTAAGCAGCTTGGTTTGAATAAATCAACTGTGGGAGCAATTATTAGGAAATGGAAGACATACAAGACCACTGATAATCTCCCTCGATCTGGGGCTCCACGCAAGAGTGGGGTCAAAATGATCACAAGAACGGTGAGCAAAAATCTCAGAACCACACAGGGGGACCTAGTGAATGACCTGCAGAGAGCTGGGATCAAAGTAACAAAGCCTACCATCAGCAAGCACATTGAAGATGAAACGTGGCTGGGTCTTTCAGCATGACAATGATCCCAAACACACCGCCCGGGCAATGAAGGAGTGGCTTCGTAAGAAGCATTTCAAGGTCCTGGAGTGGCCTAGCCAGTCTCCAGATCTCAACCCCATAGAAAATCTTTGGAGGGAGTTGAAAGTCTGTGTTGCCCAGCAACAGCCCCAAAACATCACTGCTCTAGAGGAGATCTGCATGGAGGAATGGGCCAAAATACCAGCAACAGTGTGTGAAAACCTTGTAAAAGACTTTTCTGTATTTTTCTTTTCTCATTTTGTCTGTCATAGTTGAAGTGTACCTATGATGTAAATTACAGGCCTCTCTCGTCTTTTTAAGTGGGAGAACTTGCACAATTGGTGGCTGACTAAATACTTTTTTGCCCCACTGTAGGTGGCAGGGAAGTCAGGCGCAGGAGAATTTAACTATATCAATGGATCAATGGAGTAGTTTAGTAACTTAACAACATAGCTCCAAAACCATAGTACATAATAAAAGCAAAGTGCGTACGAGGACCCATCGCGCACTAATACAACCTTCACGAACATGAAAACAAACAATCTCTGACAAGGACATGAGGGGAAACAGAGGGTTAAATACACAACAGATAATGAATGGGATTGGAACCAGGTATGTAGGGAGACAAGACAAAACCAATGGAAAATGAAAAATGGATCAATGATGGCTAGAAGACCGGTGACGTCGACCGACGAGCACCGCCCGAACAAGGAGAGGCATCGACTTCGGCAGAAGCCGTGACAATGACAGAGAGGTGGGGGTGTTCATTTAATTTGGAAGCTTTTATTTTCATATTTACTACTGTAAAACATATTTACCACTGCATTTTAAACAAATAGGAGAATGGTTAAATAAGCATGGCTTCCATGTGTTTGATACCATTCCATTGGCTCCGTTCCAGCCATTATTATGAGCCGTCCTCCCCTCAGCAGCCTTCACTGACCTAATCCCATAAACCAATAATTATGCTTTGATTTTAAAAACACCTCTCCTTTCCCTTTCTGACAAATTCCTTTCAGGATTAGTTTATAGCCGCCCCCTCCGCATGTATCCCCATGTTGAATACAACAATGTACATTGTAGTATGTACAGTACTGTAGTAGTGTTTGGTGAGAGGGTAGTCCAACTTATTACAGGGTTCCATGTCATGTGAAGGCATTAGCACATTGATCGGTGGACCTTAGCTTGAACGGGCTTCTTAGAACTACATTCATATTTTAACAGGCCAAGCATATTTCTGTGCATGACGAGCCAATGTGAAGTGAGAGCTTCAGATCTAAGTCTAATTTATCCTCCTGTTCAGCCTGGTAAAATACCAGGGAGAGGGAGTCGCAAGCCACAACCGCTATGAGGAGAAAGTACGTTTCTATTGGCCTCGATATGAACATGCCTAAATAGGACAGTCCCTTAAACTCTTCATATTTAATAATATGTTTCCTATAATATTCTTTATATAGTAAGAAATAGCTTTGGTTTAAAGACACTGGGAAACCTTGGGACTGTGTTGGATGAGCAGTAGACTGGAGCCTCTCCAGTAAGCCCACTGTTCCGTCTGCTACTACGGTCCCTGGGTAATAACCAGGCCCGGCTCCAGGATGACATGCCTGAGGGGCCATTTTAAATCCACGGGGGGGCACAATTAGTATTGCTTTAGAGCCTTAATAACACAAGGTAGGTTGGTCCTGCCACTATTCAAATGTACAAACATGTACAAACATGTATCTGAAATGTAGCCGTGCACATCGACAAACATTGATTTATATGATAACACGAGAAAGATATGGGGCCCACTACAACATGTGTATCTGAAATGCAGCACTAGCTGCAGTAGGCCTACATATAATTAGCGCATACAAACACTCACATTTCAGCTCGACAGGATGAGCATCACTAGCTTATCAAAAACTCTTACAGGCTTCATATCTTAGACGTCAATAATTTAAACTATAGGCTACATTTCTGTTGAATTTGTGACATTACGTAATAAGCGTAACAAGCCAAGAGTTTCAGAAAACCTAATCAAACTAAGTGAATATTCTATAGTCATAGCTGATGTGAAATGTCCTACATGGCAGTAGGTCATTTGAATCTGCCGTGAATAAGAGTAAATGCCTATTCTGAGAGCAACACACACACGCTATAGCAAGAGAGCAGGGAGGGGGTGAACAAGTAGGCTGTGTCATTTTCATCGTATTGACATGCCTTTTACAGTAGCCTATCATACAATGACTGTGTAATGGAAATGAACGCCTACTTGTTTTAGTAGGCTACGCATGATATTGTTCCTGCAAAGAACATTTAAAAAAACTTGTGCCTATCTGAAATTCAAGACAATGGACAGAAGGCTACTGCCAGTCAGCCTGATGAAAGGATAACGTAAGATACACTTCCAGTTTCAGCGTCACCTCAGAGCACAACCAATCGGCAACATTGTTCCAATACCCGTGAAATAACGCAAAGTTGTATATCTATCAATAGCAATTAGACCTGCAAAAGCAAGCAATAACATTAAGAATCACAGATAATTCTAAAATATGCATTGAAGTCAAAAGCAAAGGCCTAAACTGTACATTAAATGTAAAAAAAATCTGGCAAACAACCAGTAGGCTTACATGAGGGAAAAACTATTCATGAATAATTCTGGCATGATGACCAGGGACATAAAGGTTGTAGTTTACCATTTAGACGAGTTGCAGCCTCCTCCATTCTGTGTTAAACCTCATGAGAAGTTTGAATTCATTGGCCTTCCTGGCGAAATTTACTTGTCAGGTCTTTCTCAATTGCCAACTGGACAAACTGGGCTTTTCGTTGATATAACAGGCTGTGTCTGTGTTCAATGAATAAGTTCTTCAGAGCGGAGAAGGAATTTTTGCACATTGCTGTAGATGTCCCAAATGTTAATCCAAATTCATGTTTCAGTGCCAACAGCACAGCTGGTATTGCTTGCAAAGGCCCGCCGTATCTTTGAAGAACACTGAGTGGGGTCCATTTGTTGTTGCTGGCTGTGGTTGCGATTTCACTTTGCAAGAATAAAAAAACTCAGCTTCCACTGGTTCTGTTTTGGTTAGATCCAACAGGTCGTCAGGTGGTAGTGGCTGGGGTAACGGAGGTACAGGTACTGTGATGCTACCCTCCTGCTGTTGGTCAGCAGGCAGTGTGGGTGATGGGCAAGTATTACATTTGCTGCTAAGCTCCTCAACCTCGGTGGTCAGGTCAGCAGGCTGCCCGGTGAGCTCAGCATCGCAGTCGACATGGTGGTCCTCAGTTGTTTTGCTCTTGGCAGTGCCCAGCCATTTTTGGATATCCATGCTGATTAGTCGGCTATAATTATTCAGCTCACCACTACGAAAACGTAACAGATCTAGTAGCTACTAGCTAGTCTATTATTAGCTGTAGCTCTCTGGTAAGGTAAACAACTTCTTTCCTCTCTGTGACAAAAAAAAAAACATTACATTTGACCCCGTCCTGGGTGGGATCCAATGAGCTTCATAAATGTTTATTTATTTTATTTTTTATTTAACCTTTATTTAACTAGGCAAGTAAGTTAAGAACAAATTCTTGTTTACAATGACGGCCTACCAAAAGGCAAAAAGGCCTCCTGCGGGGATGGGATTATTATATATTTTTTAAATACGACAAAACACACATCATGACAAGAGAGACAACACAACACTACGTAAAGTGAGACCTAAGACAACAACAATACAGCAACACATGACAAAACAGGATGGTAGCAACACAACATGACAACAACATGGTAGCAGCACGACATGGCAGCAGCACAACATGGTAGCAGCACAAAATATGGTACAAACATTATTGGGCAAGACAACACCACAAAGGGTAGAGACAACAATACATCACGCAAAGCAGACACAACTGTCAGTAATACTGTCCATGATTGAGTCTCTGAATGAAGAGATTGAGATAAAACTGACCCGTTTGAGTGTTTGTTGTAGCAACGGGTATATAGAGTTGACCAGTTTACAGAGGATTATAGAGTGCAGTGATGTGTCATATAAGGAGCATTGGTGGCAAATCTAATGGTCAAATGGTAAAGAACATCTAGCCGCTTGAGTTTACCCTAAACTGCCAATCTATAAAGTATGTCTCCCTAATCTAGCATGGTTAGGATGGTAATCTGAATCAGAGTTAGTTTGGAAGCTGGGATGAAGAGGAGCGATTACGATAGAGCAAACCAAGTCTAGATTTAACTTTAGCCTTCAACTTTGATATGTGCTGAGAGAAGGACAGTGTACCATCTAGCCATACTCCCAAGTACTTGTTTGAGGTGACTACCAAAAGCTCTAAACCCTCAGAGGTAGTAATCACACCTGTGGGGAGAGGGGCATTCTTCTTACCAAACCACATGACCTTTGTTTTGGAGGTGTTCAGAACAAGGTTAAGGGCAGAGAAAGCTTGTTGGACATTAAGAAAGCTTTGTTGTATAGTGTTTAACGCAAAATCTGGAGAGGGGTCAGTTGAGTATAAGACTGTATCATCTGCATATACATGGATGAGAGAGCTTCCTACTGCCTGAGCTATGTTGTCAATGTAAATCGAGAAGTGTGTGGCCTAGGATTGAGCCTTGGGGTACTCCCTTGGTAACAGGCAGTGGCTGTGACAGCAGACTTTCTGACTTTATACACTGCACTCTTTGAGAGAGGTAGTTAGCAAACCAGGCCAAAGACTCTTCAGAGACACCAATAATCATTAGCCTGCCCACGAGAATGCAATGGTCTACCGTAACAAAAGCTTTGGCAAAGTCAATACAAATAGCAGCACAACATTGCTTAGAATCAAGGGCAATGGTGACATCATTGAGGACCTTGAAGGTTGCAGTGACACATTCATAACCTGAGTGGAAAACAGATTGCATACCAGATAGAATAATATAGACATTAAGAAAGCCAGTTGATTATTGACAAGTTTTTCCAACAATTTTAATAAACTTGGCAAAATAGAAATAGGCCTATAACAGTTAGGATCAGCTTGATCTCCGCCTTTAAATAAAGGATGAACTGTGGCTGCCTTCCAAGCAATGGGAACCTCCCCAGAGAGGAGAGACAGGGGGTCAGAGATGGGTTTGGCGATGATAGGAGCAGAAACCTTAAAGAAGAAAGGGTCTAAACCATCTGACCCAGATGTTTTTGGGGGTCAAGTTTACGGAGCTCCTTTAGCACGTCAGACTCCGCCTGCAGGGAGAAACTTTGTAGGGGGGTAGGGGAGAAATAGGAAGGAGCATCAAGGCTAATCACATTAGGAGTGGCGGGAGATGAAAAAAATGTTGGATGGGCAAGGAGGCATGGCTGAGTCAAATAGGAATCCTGACTTAATGAAGGGGTGATTAAAGAGCTTAGCCATGTGCTTCTTGTCAGTAGCAACCACATCATCAACATTAAGGGACAAGGGCAGCTGTAAGGAGGAGGGTTTATTCTCCAGGTCTTTCACCGTTAGACCCACAGAGAGAGAGAACTGCTCCTTAAAGTAACTAACTTTGACCTTTTGGATAGCCTGAGTGCACGTATTTCTCATTTGCCTAAACGAGAGCCAGTCAGCCTGAATCTGCGTGTGCTGAGCCTTTCGTCATATACAATTCTTGAGATCACATCGAACCAGCGGCTGAACCTGTTTTTATTTCTCATGTTCTTTATGGGGCCGTGTTCGTTAACAATACCACTGAAAATATAAAAAAGGAGTTCCAAGCATCTTTGACAGAGGGGATCAATCTGATTTTATACCATTTTACAGAGGCCAGTTAATGAATTAAGGCTTGCTCATGAAAGTTTTTTAGCAAGCATCTATGACAAATCAGGACAGGTAATTTCACTAAGCAGCCATTACGAATGCAGGCTGTAAAATAGTGATCACTAAGGTCATTACAGAAAACACCAGACTGATATCTATCAGGATTATTTGTGAGGATAACATCGAGGAGAGAAGCCTTTTCTGTGTGTTTGGAGTCACACCTTGTGGGATTCGTAATAATGAGAAGGATGTAGGGAGTCCCATTGCTTTAGGACTTAGTCAGGTGGTTTAAGCATATCCCAGTTTAGGTCACCTAGCAGGACAAATCCAGACTTAGTGTAAGGGGACAGGAGAGAGCCTAGGGCAGGTAGGGTACATGCTGATGGCGGACGATAGCACCCAGAAACAGTCAACAAAGACCGATTTGATAGTTGAATGCTTAAAACAACCGAGCATTGAAGGTGATCCTTGGTAAAGATTGCCACTCCCCCACCTTTGGAAGATCTGTCTTGCCGAAAAAGGTTATAACCAGAAAGGTTAACATCAGTAACTACGTCTCAGTAATGACCAACACATCTGGATTGGATCTGTGAACCCATACTTTCAATTGATCCATTTTAGGTAATACACTTCTAGTGTTAATGTGCAGAAAACCCAGGCTTTTACGAGAGCAGAAATCAGTGAAGCAGATATCAGAGCACAAGTCAGAATTGGGGCTAGCAACAGTACATTGGCCAGGGTGTACATGTACATTTCCAAATATCATCAGCAGTAATACAATGAAGGCACGGCAGAGTACAGGGAGAGCTCTGCAATGTTGATTTATGACATTTGAATGTTCATTAGATGCCAACAAGATCATATTGTACAGCAATTTCATCAGGTAACATGAATACAAAGCCGGTGAGAGGTGGTTAGAATAGAATGGGAGGCCAAAATTCTGTGTAACCAATAGAGAGTCAGAGTCCCAAGTGTGGGAACAAACATAGTCTGTCCCACAGTTGGCTAAACAAGAAAGTTCATAGTCAATAAAGCCTTCAGGAGTCATGAGACAAACAGCAAAATAGCAAAAAGCACCATAAAAAAAGAAAATATAGAACGACTTGGGGCTAGCCATTGTAAGTTCAGAGTCACTCGCCCCAACATTGTGTGTGTGCTGGAGGCGAGCGAAAGCTCAGGAGAGAGGAGGGAATGTGGAGGGGTACCTGTACCAGACAGGGGGAGACAGGGCAGACGGTGAACAGGTGGAATCCAAGCAGCAGTGCAGTAGACAACGGGAGTTGGTGTCACAGTCACTTGGGAGAAGCTTTTATTTCTGGAGGCAGATTTCTTGTAGACAATACCAGTGGATGGTCTCTGAACAGCGGCAGAGGGTTTCAAAGGCCTCTGGATTTTGGTGGGGCTGGGCCCAAAGGCCTCAACACCTCTCACTTCACACCTCAGTGCTAATTGAAGTTGTATCTGGTCTGTCCTAGCAGACCTGGCATCCTTTACTCAGCATTCAGTCCCCACAAAGTCAAATATATCATTGTAATGTACTTTATTTTTCATTTTTCTTCTTCTTCTTGGCTTTCAAAACAGCATCAGACAAAACACTACTCACTCAGTTCCAGGTTGGACGGTATCCTCAGGTCTCTGCTGTTTGTTTGCCAGAGCACCCTCTGTATAGCTTGGAAACAGGAAACCTCACATGCAGCTGTGTCTCTTTCTCTCTCCCTTGTCTCTTTCATGACCTCTATCTAAATAAGGTAATGAATGCCCAATCAGAATGCATTTTTTAAATGTAACTACTACGTATGGCATTATCACATCCCCCCTCCCTCCCCCTCCTCAAATCATGGGGAGGTCGATGTCCGGCTTTGCCACCCCGTAGAGCCGACTCAGGTAATAACTGCCATCAGAGCTGGAGTCAACAACTGCCCGCTGTTTTTTCTCAAAACATCTCTCCAGCAAGAACATTTGAACAGCATGAAGTGCACCGGTCAATAAAAGCTTCCCTGGGATCAGTCAGTCTTGTGGGGAAGTGGAAAACACACATCGCTTGTCCCGGTGACACAACTCACTGCCCAGATTGACAAATGAGCACATTGGCTTGACATAAGTTGTCTGTAGCAATATGTTAGCATTCTGCTCCCTGGGCGGCCTTTCATGTGCTTAAGCTTTGAGTGGCTAGGAAGAATTGGCCCTGAGGACTCCAGGGCTTGAGAGGGCATGGAGGAGGAGGATTTTCCCTGCTTGACTGGTTATGAGACTCTGGAGGAGGAAACAATATAGAGGGATATCAACAAGTATGAGATACAGTAGAGACAGAGGGGAAGTCAGTGGGTTAATGAATTTACTCACAACACAGTGGGAATATGACATAGAGCAGATTGGCCTCTTAAGAGGTATGGCTGGTTGAGATATAATATTACAGAGAAAATATGTATAATGTGAGAGACAAGCACAAACCACATGATCTTCTCTTAGGAATTCATGGCTGCCAGCAATTGATTCATTTAAACATGCAATGGTAATGGATGTAAACACATGAACATAAAGGCTGTTGTATTGTACATACTGTATTTAGTGAATAGAGATGCTTCTGTTTGTGTCTTTGCTGCTGTTGTTGTAGTAGAGGGACTGCAACTTGTGTTCCGCTGTGTTGTGAGTTTTCTGCAGGACTGTACAGTATGTTCTAGTTTTGTGTTCTACTATGTGTTTAGTGTTGTAGGAGTGTTGTGTGTGGTCAGGACTGGGCCTTGCAGGAGTACAGCGGGGGTGTCCTGTTAATGTCATGGCACCAGTGCTGCTGACATATTACCACCCCGGCCTCCGCAGGCCCTGTGGCAGGTAATAAACCCTGCTAACTGCTAAGCTGCTACTGTTCACCATCCTACCAGCGCTGCATCTACCCTGTATATTTACCAACACACCTTCTGTGACAGCCCTTACACTATACTCTTTCTCCACCCACAACCAACCTAAGGACGAGCAATATAATTGATGTCTTCTTCACTAGGAGACATTAGTTGAGGCCCAAAACTGTACAGTTGAAAGAGATTGGGCAAAAGGAGTGGCTCATACCGTAAGTCTAGCTGCACATCTGACTGGCTGACGTACAGCAAATTGAGAAAAAAGACAAATAAACTGCATTATGAAGCCAAGATCAATGATATAAAGAATGATGGGGAAAAAAACTTAGTAGCACTTTAAATGAAATTATGGGCAGAAAGAGAAATTCAACTCAATCGTTCATCGAATCAGATGGCTTTTTCATCACAAAACTATTGATTTTGCCAATTATTTTTACAATTACTTAATTGGCAAAGTAGGGAAACTGAGGCAGGAAATTGACCCACAGCGATCAGTGAGCCATTGTATTCATTATTTTAAAAAAAAGATTCATTATGAAAGAATTTTGCCAAGTTAGTATGGGAGAAGTGGAAACATTATTGTTATCCATCAATAATGACAAACCTGCTGGCATTGACAACTTAGTTGGAAAGCTACCGAGGATGGTATCTGACTCTACAGCCACTCCTATCTGTCATATTTTTTTTATCTGAGCCTAGAGGAAAGTGTTTGTCCTCAGGCCTGGAGGGAAGCCAAAGGCATTCCGCTACCCAAGAATGGTAAAGCGGGCATTATTGGCTCTAACAGTCGACCTATCAGCTTGCTGCCAGCTCTTAGCAAACGGTTGGAGAAAATAGTGTTCGATCAAATACAATGCTATTTCTCTGTAAACAAATTAACAACAGACTTTCAGCATGTATATAGAGAAGGACACTCAACATGTACTGCACTGACACGAATGACTGTGGGAGCGGCACTGTTAGATGTCAGGGATTCTATTGACCATAACCTGTTGGGAGAAACAATGTATGTGTTATGGGTTTTTAACCTCTGTCATATCGTGAATTTTGAGCTATTTTTATAATAGAACACAGAGGGTTTTCTCCAATTGAAGCTTCTCTCATGTTAAACATGTAAAGTGTGGTGTGTCTCAGGGCTTTTTACCAATGACCTGCCACTGGCATTAAACAAAGCCTGTGTGTCCATTGTCATAACTCTCCTGTGACGATCTGAAGGATCAGGATACAGTGGGTCCGCTCCACAGCGTGCTCTCTCTCGTAGAGGGGGAGAGCTGGAAGTCCGCTGTTTTATGGCGGTCGTAAAATATGCTGTATCTATGCTCTGTAGTGTTTGAGATTGGAATGTGAACTGTAACGCAGAGAGAGACTTGGACATCAACATTTTGAATAATTAAACAATATTTATATTTTTGAGAATGTGGGAGTGGTCCGTCGACACTTCAGGGAAAGTCATGTCGAGTTTGTCTCATTTGGTGATCTCATGAAGGATAGGAAACACACATTACTGTGCCTTTGCCTGTGTCCACTTCTCAATTAGGGGGTTTACATCTAAATGTTGTGAAACGTATATGATTACATATGAAACTATTTGTGAAAAGATGAAATATGACGTTCTAAATGAGAGTATGGATTTTCATAGTCAGTGGTCACGCCCCTGTGAGTACAGAAATTTACATCGGCGTCATGGAATCACCCCCATCTTCCACAGAGTACAAAACCCTCTCGTGACGAAAAGTTATAATAACAATTTAGTTAATAAAGCTTCACACAAACATGGTCTCTTTTTTGCTTTCTAGAGTAAGGCAGTTAAAAAAATGCAGGTGTTTTGGGCTAGCTCAGTGTTTTTTGGAGGACAAAGATCGCTGAGTTGCATCCAAAGAACACCATACCTACTGTGAAGCATGGGGGTGGAAACATCATGCTTTGGGGCTGTTTTTCTGCAAAGGGACCAGGATGACTGATCCGTGTAAAGGAAAGAATCAATGGGGCCATGTATCGTGAGATTTTGAGTGAAAACCTCCTTCCATCAGCAAGGGCATTGAAGATGAAACGTGGCTGGGTCTTTCAGCATGACAATGATCCCAAACACACCGCCCGGGCAACGAAGGAGTGGCTTCGTAAGAAGCATTTCAAGCCAGTCTCCAGATCTCAACCCCATAGAAAATCTTTGGAGGGAGTTGAAAGTCTGTGTTGCCCAGCAACAGCCCCAAAACATCACTGCTCTAGAGGAGATCTGCATGGAGGAATGGGCCAAAATACCAGCAACAGTGTGTGAAAACCTTGTGAAGACATACAGAAAACATTTGACCTCTGTCATTGCCAACAAAGGGTATATAACAAAGTATTGAGATAAACTTTTGTTATTGACCAAATACTTATTTTCCACCATAATTTGCAAATAAATAAATTAAAAATCCTACAATGTGATTTTCTGGATTTTTATCTAATTTTGTCTGTCATAGTTGAAGTGTACCTATGATGACAATTACAGGCCTCTCTCATCTTTTTAAGTGGGAGAACTTGCACAATTGGTGGCTGACTAAATACTTTTTTGCCCCACTGTAATTTGGTATTGAAAATCACATCTTTTCGATTTAGTGTGATCCTTGTCCCTGCTTTCCATCGCTAAGCCGCGTACTATCTGGGCTATATTTGGAGACTTTGAGCTGCACACAGGCCTCTGAGTGGTCCGTTGTCAGCCGCCTGTGAGGGGGGCTCAGGATTGACTTAATTTGTAAAAAGTTCCTTTCACATAGATACGTGGATCCAAATGCTGAAGGCATTGCACATGCAACCTTCAGACTGTCAAATTTCATTGGCAAGCTCTTCCAACAGTGAATAAGGGAGGACCCTTGATCTTTCTCAGTCCCTTCCAGTTCTTTGCACAGCTCCGTGAATTTTGATGACCAAAGGGAGGATGCCTTTAGCTTGATCTGCTGCATTTCAAAGTCCTCGGTACACTCCGATAATGTCAGTACTGATGGTGTGTCGCGTCGACAGCCCCTCGAGTTACCTGAAGTAGCGGAACTTTCCACTTTGAATATCCCGCAAGTAGATGTCTAGCTTGGCAACGATTGTCTTGCACCCTTGAGCTCATTGAGGTGACCTGTTATGTCAGTGAGAAACATCCGTTTTACAAGCCAATCCTCATCCTCAAGCTCTGGGTAGTTTTGGCCCTTTTCAGACAGACAGGTTTTAACCGAATCCAAAACACTTCACAAACCGTTCCAGAACCTTCCCTCCACTTAACCACCTGGCGCTGCAGTGGAGAGGCAAGTCTTTGTGAATTTGTTCCATCTTTTCCAGCAGTGACTGAAACTGTCTGTGTGTCAAAGACGAGCGAGCAACAAGGTAATTCACGATTTTAACTACAGTATTGGAATTTGAATTCTTGGGACACAGATTCTCTTGGTGAATGATACAGTGAAATTTAACCACGGGGTGGCCAATCTTATCTTCAATCAACTTTGTGAATCCTTTATGTTTCCCCACCATAGCATGGACACCATCAGTTGTAATAGAGAAGATGTTTTTAATATCGACACCCTCTCCTCAAAATGATCAGTGAAGGCTTTTGCTACATCTTCCTCTTCAGTAGTACCATGCATGGGTTGTAGACAAAGCAGGTCCTCATGTACCTGCTCTGAGTCACAGTATCTTGCAACACCTGCCAGACATGGAATGTCATTCACATCCACACTCTCATCAAGGTATAGACAATCTTGATGGGAAACTATTAAGAATGGTAGCATATCTTTAACCAAAACCTAAAGGAGTGTGTTTGTCCACATGTGTGGAAGGAAGTTAAAGTAATTCTACTGCCTAAAAATAGTCAAGCATTATTTGCTGGCTCTAACAGCCGCCGATCAGTTTGCTGCCTGTTCTTAGAAAACTGATGAAGATAATTGTGTTTGACCAAATACAATGCAATTTTCTAGAGAGCAAGTTAACTATGGACTTTCAGCATTCATACATCAAAATGTATTTGTCACATGCGCCGTATACAGCAGATGTAGCCTGTACAGTGAAATGCTTACTTACAAATCAAATCAAATCAAATCAAATTTTATTTGTCACATACACATGGTTAGCAGATGTTAATGCGAGTGTAGCGAAATGCTTGTGCTTCTAGTTCCGACAATGCAGTGATAACCAACAAGTAATCTAACTAACAATTCCAAAACTACTGTCTTATACACAGTGTAAGGGGATAAGGAATATGTACATAAGGATATATGAATGAGTGATGGTACAGAGCAGCATACAGTAGATGGTATCGAGTACAGTATATACATATGAGATGAGTATGTAGACAAAGTAAACAAAGTGGCATAGTTAAAGTGGCTAGTGACATAAGAATGCAGTCGATGATCTAGAGTACAGTATATACATATACATTATATAAGGTAGCATTGTTTAAAGTGGCTAGTGATATATTTACATAATTTCCCATCAATTCCCATTATTAAAGTGGCTGGAGTTGGGTCAGTGTCAATGACAGTGTGTTGGCAGCAGCCACTCAATGTTAGTGATTGCTGTTTAACAGTCTGATGGCCTTGAGATAGAAGCTGTTTTTCAGTCTCTCGGTCCCAGCTTTGATGCACCTGTACTGACCTCGCCTTCTGGATGATAGCGGGGTGAACAGGCAGTGGTTCGGGTGGTTGATGTCCTTGATTGCCTTCCTGTAACATCGGGTGGTGTAGGTGTCCTACATTGATGCGTTGTGCAGACCTCACTACCCTCTGGAGAGCCTTACGGTTGAGGGCGGAGCAGTTGCACGTACCAGGCGGTGATACAGCCCGCCAGGATGCTCTCGATTGTGCATCTTAGAAGTTTGTGAGTGCTTTTGGTGACAAGCCGAATTTCTTCAGCCTCCTGAGGTTGAAGAGGCGCTGCTGCGCTTACGCTGTCAGTGTGAGTGGACCAATTCAGTTTGTCTGTGATGTGTATGCCGAGGAACTTAAAACTTGCTACCCTCTCCACTACTGATCCATCGATGTGGATAGGGGGTGTTCCCTCTGCTGTTTCCTGAAGTCCACAATCATCTCCTTAGTTTTGTTGACGTTGAGTGTGAGGTTATTTTCCTGACACCACACTCCGAGGGCCCTCACCTCCTGGAATCGTTGTTGGTAATCAAGCCTACCACTGTTGTGTCGTCCGCAAACTTGATGATTGAGTTGGGCGTGCATGGCCACGCAGTCGTGGGTGAACAGGGAGTACAGGAGAGGGCTCAGATCTTGTGGGGCCCCGTGTTGAGGATCAGCGGGGAGGAGATGTTGTTGCCTACCCTCACCACCTGTGGGCGGCCCGTCAGGAAGTCCAGTACCCAGTTGCACAGGGCGGGGTCGAGACCCAGGGTCTCGAGCTTGATGACGAGCTTGGAGGGTACTATGGTATTGAATGCCGAGCTGTAGTCGATGAACAGCATTCTCACATAGGTATTCCTCTTGTCCAGGTGGGTTAGGGCAGTGTGCAGTGTGGTTGAGATTGCATGTCTGTGGACCTATTTGGGCGGTAAGCAAATTGGAGTGGGTCTAGGGTGTCAGGTAGGGTGGAGGTGATATGGTCCTTGACTAGTCTCTCAAAGCACTTCATGATGACGGAAGTGAGTGCTACGGGGCGGTAGTCGTTTAGCTCAGTTACCTTAGCTTTCTTGGGAACAGGAACAATGGTGGCCCTCTTGAAGCATGTGGGAACAGCAGACTGGTATAGGGATTGATTGAATATGTCCGTAAACACACCGGCCAGCTGGTCTGCGCATGCTTTGAGGGCGCGGCTGGGGATGCCGTCTGGGCCTGCAGCCTTGCGAGGGTTAACACGTTTAAATGTCTTACTCACCTCGGCTGCAGTGAAGGAGAGACCGCATCGTTGCAGGCCGTGTCAGTGGCACTGTATTGTCCTCAAAGCGGGCAAAAGTGATTTAGTCTGCCTGGGAGCAAGACATCCTGGTCCGTGACTGGGCTGGGTTTCTTCTTGTAGTCCGTGATTGACTGTAGACCCTGCCACATGCCTCTTGTGTCTGAGCCATTGAATTGAGATTCCACTTTGTCTCTGTAGTGACGCTAGCTTGTTTAATAGCCTTGCGGAGGGAATAGCTGCATTGTTTATATTCGGACATATTACCAGACACCTTGCCCTGATTAAAAGCAGTGGTTCGCTTTCAGTTTCACGCGAATGCTGCCATCAATCCACGGTTTCTGGTTTGGGAATGTTTTTATCGTTGCTATGGGAACGACATCTTCGACGCGACGTTCTAATGAACTTCGCACACCGAATCAGCGTATTGTCAATATTTCCATCTGACGCAATACGAAACATGTCCCAGTCCACGTGATGGAAGCAGTCTTGGAGTGTGGAGTCAGCTTGGTCTGACCAGCGTTGGACAGACCTCAGCGTGGGAGCCTCTTGTTTTAGTTTCTGCCTGTAGGCAGGGATCAGCAAAATGGAGTCGTGGTCAGCTTTTCCGAAAGGGGGCGGGGCAGGGCCTTATATGCGTCGCGGAAGTTAGAGTAACAATGATCCAAGGTTTTACCGCCCCTGGTTCTTGCAATCGATATGCTGGTAAAATTTAGGGAGTCTTGTTTTCAGATTAGCTTTGTTAAAATCCCCAGCTACAATGAATGCAGCCTCCGGATAAATGGTTTCCAGTTTGCAAAGAGTTAAATAAAGTTTGTTCAGAGCCATCGATGTGTCTGCTTGGGGGATATATACGGCTGTGATTATAATCGAGGAGAATTCTCTTGGAAGATAATGCGGTCTACATTTGATTGTGAGGAATTCTAAATCAGGTGAACAGAAGGATTTGAGTTCCTGTATGTTTCCTTCATCACACCATGTCTCGTTAGTCATGAGGCATACGCCCGCCACTCTTCTTACCAGAAAGATGTTTGTTTCTGTCGGCGCGATGCGTGGAGAAACCCGTTGGCTGCACCGCGTCGGATAGCGTCTTCCCAGTAAGCCATGTTTCTGTGAAGCAGAGAACGTTGCAGTCTCTGATGTCCCCCTGGAATGCTACCCTTGCTTGGATTTCGTCAACCTTGTTGTCAAGAGACTGGACATTGGCAAGAAGAATGCTGGGGAGTGGTGCGCGATGTGCCCTTTTTCGGAGTCTGACCAGAACACCGCCTCGTTTCCCTCTTTTTCGGAGTCGTTTCCTTGGGTCGCTGCATGCGATCCATTCCGTTGTCCTGTTTGTAAGGCAGAACACCGGATCCGCGTTGCGGAAAACATATTCTTGGTCGTACTGATGGTGAGTTGGCGCTGATCTTATATTCAGTAGTTCTTCTCGACTGTATGTAATGAAACCTAAGATGACCTGGGGTACTAATGTAAGAAATAACACGTAAAAAAACAAAAAACTGCATAGTTTCCTAGGAACGCGAAGCGAGGCGGCCATCTCAGTCGGCGCATTTCCAAAAATGCAGAGTTAAAAAGTACAAAAAAGTGCAAATAATTCACAAAGGAAATAGTAACTCAATAAAATAACAATAACGAGACTATATACAAAGAGTACCGAAACCAAGTCAATGTGGTAAAATGTACATATATCTGTCCTGTTGCCTTGCCACTTTGTCACTACCTACATTATCAGTCAACATTTTGGACACACCTACTCATTACAGAGTTTTTCTTTATTTTTACTATTTTCTACATTGTAGAATAATAGTGAAGACATCACAACTATAAAATAACACATATGGAATCATGTAGTAATGTACAAATGTTCTTCAAAGTAGCCGCTCTTTGCCTTGATGAGAGCTTTGCACACTCGTCACACTTTTGTCTGTAGTGTCTTTTTCGTTGTGCCGGACCCCAGTGTGACTAGCTGTCACCATTGGTGTCGGATAATGACGATTATAGTAAAATACATAAATAAATCAATGGACAAGAGAGAGGGTGACGGAGAGAGCAGGAAAGATGGATGTAGAGAACAAGAGGGAGAGAGACTACTGTATATGTACACATCTACCTCAATTACCTCGTTCCCTTACACATCGACTCGGTACTGATACCCCATGTACTGTATATAGCCGAGTTATCATTACTCATTGTGTATTCATTCCTCGTGTTATAACTAAATTGTTGGGAAGGGCCTGTAAGTAAACATTTCACTGTTAGTCTACACCTGTTCTTTACAAAGCATGTAACAAATAAAATTTGATTTGATGTAGGTATGGGTAAACATAACTAGGCTATCAGGATAGATAAGAAACAGAGTAGCAGCAGCATGTGTGAAAGTGTGTCTATGTGTGAGCTCGGACCCAGTGATGTACTGTGCCGTACGCACCACCCTCTGTACCTCCTTACGGTCAGATGCCAAGCAGTTACCATTCCAAGTGGTGATGCAGCCAGTCAATATGCTCTCAATGGTCCAGTTGTAGAACTTTTTGCCTAATCTTTTCAGCCTTCTGAGGGGGAAGAGACGTTGTCGTGCTCTCTTCACGACTCCGTTGGTGTGTTTGGACCATGAAAGGTTCCTTAGTGATGTGGACATCGATGAACTTGAAGCTCTCGACTGCTCAGTCGATGTGAACGGGGTCGTGATCTGCCCTCCGTTTCCTGTAGTCCACGATCAGCTCCTTTGTCTTGCTGACTTTGAGGGAGAGGTTGTTGCCTGGCACCACACTGCCAGGTCTTTGACCTCCTCCCTATTGGATGTCTCATCGTTATTAGTGATCAGGTCTACCACCGTTGTGTCGTAGGCAAACTTCATGACATTATTGGAGTAATGCGTGGCAATGCACTCAAGAAGGGCACACATTGTAGTGCACTGACTCAGATGACAGATGATTGGTTAAAATAGTTGGATAATAAGATGATAGTTGGAGCTGTATTGTTAGATTCCAGTGCAGCCTTTGATGTTATTGAAGAAACTCACTTGCTATGGCTTTACATCACCTGCCATCACATGTTTGGAAAGTTATTTATCCAATAGAACCCAGAGATTGTTCTTCAATGGAAGCTTCTCTAACATCAGATATGTACAGTGTGGTGTCCCTCAAGGCAGTTCCCTTGGGCCATTACTCTTCTCTATTTTTACATGATTTACCACTGGTCTTTACACAAAGCTAGAATGACTATGCATGCGGATGATTCCACACTCTACATGTCAGCACCCAAAGCCAGTGAGCTCACTGAAATAAGGAGTTACGATCAGTAACGGGTGATTAATAATAAACTGGTATTAAATACATATAAAACAATTGTATTTGCTTCAAAACATTCTCTAAGAATTGAGTTGTGCATAAAGGGTGTGACCGTTGAGGTAGCTAAACTTCCAGGTGTGTAACGAGTGCGCTGAGAGTCGGGAAGCAAGTTCAGGGAGTGAGTGTTTTAATAAATAAAAGAAACAATGAACAAAACACAACTAACGCACCGACATGAAAACAGAGTTAATAACACCTGGGGAAAGAACCAAGGGGAGTGACAGATATAGGGAAGGTAATCAAGGAGGTGATGGAGTCCAGGTGAGTGTCATGAGGCACAGGTGCGCGAGAAGATGTTGACAGGTGTGCGGGATAATCAACAGCCTGATGACCTAGAGGCCAGAGAGGGAGTATACGTGACAAGGTGTAACATTGGATGGTTAATTATCATGGTGATATTGACCAAGTTACTGTGAAGAAGTGTGTCTGTTATAAAAAGATGCTCTGTATTTTTTACAGAAAAAACAACTGTACTAGTTGTTCAGGCTCTGGTCTTGTCCCATCTTGATTACTGTCTGGTAATATGGTCAAATGCAGCAAAGAAAGACAGGACAAAGCAGCACGCCTTGCCCTTATGTGCACATACAGAACTACCATCAACAACATGCATGCCAGTCTTTCCTGGTAGAGGGTTGATGATTTAACTACATCTCTTGTAGTTTTTATGATAAATATTACTGTGATGAAAATTCCAGATTGTTTGCATTATCAAATAACATTCAGCTCAGACACCCATACTGTACATGCCAGCAGGGGTCTCTTCACAGTCCCCAAGTCCAAAATGAATTCAGG
This sequence comes from Oncorhynchus nerka, assembly GCF_034236695.1. Lineage (NCBI taxonomy): Eukaryota > Metazoa > Chordata > Actinopteri > Salmoniformes > Salmonidae > Oncorhynchus > Oncorhynchus nerka. The sequence goes on from NC_088414.1 coordinate 24,649,781, forward strand.
ACAACGCACAGTATTATACAGGGCCACGGTCGCATGGAACTCCCATCACCAATTACTCAAGCAAACATTAAAATGACATTTAATTTTTTTTATTAAACAACATCTCATGGAACGGCAGGACACAACCACAAGCACCCGCACACACAGACACTCTAACACACATTACCTCGAAGTTTTATTGTTTGTATATAGTTGTATTTCAAATGTGTGTGACTGTCCTTGTCTATCAGTGTATCAGTGTTTTGTTACTGGTCATGTGTTGTGTGCTTTGTGGACTACAGGAAGAGTAGCTTCTGCAAAAGTGAATGGGGATCCAAATAAACCAATAATGAACAAATAAGGTACATATAGAACCCAAAAGAATCAGTGGACTAGCCAAACCTCTCATTATATATCTCATCCAATCCCATTAAGTACTATACGATGACTGCATATGATGAATAATGTAAGAAACTGTAATTACTTTTAAGAGCTCCCCAATGAATGGAAGCCCTATTCAGGGGATGAGGTCGTTTTAATAAGAGAGAGAGAGTGTGTTTACCGTCTATTATTGTGCAGGACAGCCCAACACATGAACATCAGCCACTCACATGTGAGTGATCCATATATATATATATATATATATATATATATATATATATATAGAGAGAGAGAGAGAGAGAGAGAGAGAGAGAGAGAGAATATATATATTCAGTTGTTGAAAGGCAATGTTGTTAAAGTGACCCCAGAGATTCATGGATAAGTAAGCCTACACATCCATAATGCATTCAGAGTAAATACTGTGCACAGAAAAGAGAAGTAGCAAATTCACTCCCCCCAAAACACATCCTTCTGAAAATGGTATCTGTTAGGAGATTTGGACATTGTTTTTTATTTATAGATGTTGATAGTCAGTGGAAAAAGTTGCAAGTCTTGTGTAATAGTACCAAATGCCATTTCAGAGTGGAGTGTTCTGCTGCAGGCTCTCTCGCCAAGGCTTCAAAGTCATATGAGGTCCCGTTTACTTGACAAGGGTTTAATATTGCAACACTCCAAGTACAACACATATTTCTATGCCTGTGAACACAATTTCAGATGTCTTTGTTTGAGAAGTGCTGGTGTTAATATCTCAATCAAATGTAATAACATATACTGCTCTGCTTAGAGCATATTGTTAGTGCCGGTGTCATTTCTCATTATCACTCTGATTTCATACATAATCACCAACTCGCTTGTTTCAGGAAGCAAATAAATTGTACTCATCGATGAAATCTGTTCCTATCTAGCATTGGCAGGCAATGAAATAACCGTGATAAACCTCTCAATGTGAAGACAGCTGGCAGGGAGTGGTAACTGTTGTCGTGACTTGACTTTAACATTAATCTGAAGACGTATTTATTTCATGAACTAACTATGTTTAATTGCTACCCGATTAAATTCATCTTTAACAATTAACTAATTAGGATCTGGGGCACCACGAGAGCGGTTCTTTAAAGTTACCATCTTCCGAATTAAACTCTAAAAGGTCTTTACCTATCACATCTATAAACAGTCAACTTATTAATCATAACCTCGTATTATATCATCATTCTGAACAGTCGTAACCTCCTTGCATCTGCAAAAACCTGAGCCTTACTTATGATTCAGTACTACAGAAATTGGTTTAATTATTTATTTACTAGCTAATTAAATGGGAACACAGGAAAAATATACACACTCTGTATCAGGTATCAAGGTAAGACCCAGATGCAGACCATGTTAAAGTAAGAATGTTTATTACAGCAACAGGGGCAAAGGTACAGGACGACAGGAAGGCTCAGGGTCAAGTCAGGCAGAGGTCGGTAATTCAGAGGTGGGGCAAAGGTACAGGATGGCAGGCAGGCTTAGGGTCAGGCAGAGTGGTCAGGCGGGTTGGTACTGAATCAGGACATGCAAGGGTCAAAAACCAGGAGGACTAGAAAAGAGAGACTGGGGAAAAGCAGGAGCTGACACAAAAATGCTGGTTGGCTTGACAAACAAGACAAACTGGCAACAGGCAAACAGAGAACACAGGTATAAATACACAGGGGATAATGGAGGCAAACACAGGTATAAATACACAGGGGGGTGGAGACAATCACAAAGACAGGTGAAACAGATCAGGGTGTGACACTCTGCACCGGTTATTGACTGGAGACTTAATACACTGAAAACAGGTCCCTAGCGGAATGACAACAACATGGCTGCTTGTTAAAGAGATGGAGATGGAGAGAGAGAGGGACAGAGACACTTAACATTGGTACATTCAGAAACAACTTTCCCCTACAGTAACCAAATACTTTGCACACGAACCGCTGCCTGCTTTGAGTAAAAAATGAATGTATTTATGTGAAATGCCTGGGTTCGCCATGGATCTCTCGGTGAACAGGGCAGCCTTGGAAAGGGGGTTGGACTTTTTTGTGGCACACTTGTAAGGCTCTGATTGTCCGGAATGGTTCCAACAAGTCTTCTACTGTTGTCCTTCTTTGTAGTTGTCCGTTATCCGGTGACTTGTCGTGTAGTCCTGAGCAGAATTACAGAGTTAATTTTCACGCTTGAAAATTCGCTCTTGAAGATGCATAATTTTTCATATTACATGCACAATGCATAGTATGGAAACTTCATATATGTTGTGGGTATACTTTCCAAGTTACAGTATTTCCTTTATAACATTTTTTATGACATTACAAAATAACAAACAAAATTACATTCATGTTCTATATGGCCTCTGACTATTCCCCACATTCTACATTAGAAATATTGTTCAAGTATTTGCTTTTGAACATGTTAGAGTTTCAGCAGGAAAAAGGTCTGTTGAGACAAGCACATTCCTTTGGTGAATTTGGAGAGCGCAAGCCTGGATTTTCTCCCTTGAATTACAACAGGACGTGAGTTTTTAATCCTCACAGGTTCTTTCCTTCCCCTCTATGGGTGAAAGGCGGTCTGATTGAAGTTATTCATTGCAAACCTAATCTGACCTATTTGGAGTCTCATGGTCAGTCATGACAATGTCTTCATGAACTCTCCTTCCCAGGATCCACTACATGGATGGGGCTATTTAGTCAGGTCAGAGGGCAGCCCTGGAGGTTGTAGCCTTTCACCCTGACCCAGGAAAACAGGAGGCTGTGTAGCCTGCCCAGAACCATGACTCTGGACCATGCCAACCCACACCTTCCACATCACATCCTATTGGCTCAGCCACAGATCTGCAGAGTCTGGATTGGACAGGCTCGGGAGGTAGTGCTCTGGACGTTTGCTTTGTGGCAGCAAACCTCTATAGCTCAGTTGGTAGAGCATGGTGCTTGCAAGGATAGTGGGTTCGATTCCGGGACCACCCATACATAAAATGTATGCACACATGACTATACAGTAAGTCACTTTCGATATAAGTGTCAACTAAATGAGGTACACTGAGTATACCAAACATTAGGAACACCAACCTAATATTAAGTTTCACCTGCCCTTTTTACCTCAGAACAGCCTCAATTCGTTGGGGCATGGACTCTACAAGGTGTCAAAAGCGTTCCACAGGGATGCTGGCCCATGTTGACTCCAATACTTCCCACAGTTGTGTTTGGTGGCTGGATGTCCTTTGGGTGGTGGACCATTCTTGACACACATGGGAAACTGTTGAGCGTGAAAATCCCAGCAGTGTTGCAATTCTTTGACACGAGCCGGTGCACCTGGCACCTGCTTGCCCATTCACCCTCTGAATGGCACACATACACAATCCATGTCTCAATTGTCTCAAAGCTTAAAAATCCTTCTTTAACCTGTCTCCTCCCCTTCATCTACACTGATCAATAAGGGATCATAGCTCTCACCTGGATTCACCTGGTCAGTCTATGTCATGGAAAGATCAGGTGTTCTTAATGTTTTGAACACTCAGTGTATATACTGAGTAAAAGCTCTGAATACTTATGTAAATTATTTTCAATAAATTAGCAAACATTTCTAAAAACCTGTTATTGCTTTGTCATTATCGGGTATTGTGTGTAGATTGATGAGGGAAGAAACCCAATGTAATCAATTCTAAAATAAGTCTGTGACCTAACAAAATACTAAGAGTGTTCAAAGCTGTCATCAAGGCAAAGGGTGGCTGCTTTGAAAAATCTCAAATCTCAAATATATTTTGATTTGTTAACACTTTTTTGGTTACTACATGATTACATATGTGTTATTCCACAAGGTAGAAAATAGTTCAAATAAAGAAAAACTCTGGAATGAGTAGGTGTGTCCCAACTTTTAACTGGCACTGTGTATATATCACAGTGCCTTCGGAAATGATTCAGACCCCTTGACTTGTTCCACAGACTGTTACATTACAGCCTTATTTGAAAATGTATTGAACTATTTTTTCCCCCTCATCAATCTACACCCAATACCCCATAAAGAAAAAGAAAAAACAGGTTAATAATTTATTTTGCAATTATTATTATTTTAAAAAATTATATCCGATTTACATAAGTATTCAGACCCTTACCTCAGTACTTTGTTGTAGCACCTTTGGCAGATATTACAAAATAGATTATTCTTGGGTATGACACTACAAGCACACCTGTATTTTGGGAGTATCTCTTATTCCTCTCTGCAGATCCTCTGAAGCTCTGTCATGTTCGACAGGGAATGATGCTGCCCAGCTATTTTCCGGTTTCTCCAGAGATGTTCCAGTCTGGGCTCTGGCTGGGCCACTCAAGGACATTCAGAGACTTGTCCCAAAGCCACTCCTGCGTTGTCTTTGCTGTGTGCTTAGGGTCGTTGTCCTGTTGGAATCGTCGCCCCAGTCTTGTTTCTCATGGTCTGAGAGTCACCTCCCTGACCAAGTCCCTTCTCCCCCAATTGCTCAGTTTGGCCAGGCGGACAGCTCTAGGAAGAGTCTTGGTGGTTCCAAACTTCTTTAATTTAAGAATCATGGGGGCCAGTGTGTCATTGGGGATCTTCAATGCTGCAAAAAAACATGGTTCCCTGCCCCAGATCTGTTCCTCAACACAATGCAATCTCGGAGCTCTACGGACCATTCCTTCAACCTCATGGCTTGTTTTTTGCTCTGACATGCACTGTCAACTGTGGGACCTTATATAGACAGGTGTGTGCCTTTCCAAATCATGTCCAATCAATTGAATTTACCACAGTTGGACTCCAATCAAGTTGTAGAGACATCTCAAGGATCATCAATGGAAACAGGATGCACCTGAGCTCAATTTTGAATCTGATAGCAAAGGGTCTGAATACTTATGTAAATAAGGTATTTCTGTTTTTATTTTTTTAATACATTTACAAAAATGTTGTCATTATGCTGTATTGCTGAGTAAAACATGTTGTTGTGTTGACTAAACATCCACTTGAGAGGGAAATGCCATTGCTCACAGATATGTAAAGACGTTTAATGTGATTGAATTGTCTCTGACATGCAGTACAGTGCACACTCTGTTTGCTTTGTGGAACTGTTTTCATTTAGGGCCCGATTCCAACCAGAGTTCAGCGCAAGTAAATGGAAAGTAATTTATTTGTCGTGCACTTTACTCTCTATGTGTATTCTGACCTTGAACTTTAGCATGAGAATAGCGTGTGCTATTCACCTGCTATTCATTTTGGGAGGATATCTAAAAAATGAAGGTGTGGCTGAGGTGTGTCCACCTTATTCTGCACTTGACGTAGCCCTTTCCTCCAGTCAATGACCAAAAGTGCCCTCTTTGGCCTCGTGTGTGGAATGTTTTAATATTTTTCATAATAAAGTTGTTGTTTTTTAAAGATGAAAATCCAATGTTTCTATGTAAAACCATTTTGTTTTATTTCAGTCTTCTGTGACGTATATCAAGTGCAATATTGGGATGCAAACTTAAAATTTAATACATTTAAACTATATCTGACATGGTACAGGTACCTTATTCTTTGTAAGCCCTTGTGTGAAGTGTATACTTTTGCTTCAAAGTATACTGAACAAAAATATAAACGAAACATGCAACAATTTTAAAGATTTTACTGAGTTACAGTTCATATAAAAAAGTAAGCCAATTGAAATGAATGAATTAGGCCCTGATCTATGGATTTCACATGATTTGGCAGGGGTACAGCCATGGGTGGGCTTGGGAGGGCATAGGCCCAGCCACTGGGGAACCAGGCCCAGCCAATCAGAATACATTTTTCCCCACAAAGGGCTGTAATTACAGACAGAAATACTAATCAGTTTCATCAGCTGTCCGGGTGGCTGGTCTCAGATGATCCCGCAGGTGAAGAAGACAGATGTGGAGGTCCTGGACTGGCCTGGTTAAACGTGGCCTGCAATTGTGAGGCAGGTTGGACGTACTGCCAAAATCTCTAAAACGACGTTGGAGGCGGCTTGTGATAGAGAAATGAACATTCAATTATCTGGCAACAGCTCTGGTGGACATTCCTGTAGTCAGCATTCCAATTGCATGCTCCCTCAAAACTTGAGACATCGGTGGCATTGTGTTGTGTGACAAAACTGCACATTTTAGAGTGGCCTTTTACTGTCCCCAGCACAAGGTGCAAGAAAAAACTACCTAGAATCACTCTGACCCTCATTTAGCCCACTGCAGTAAAAGGTTCATTCCCTAATAATTCTACCTCCTTTACGCACAAGGAAACCATGAATAAGGTCTAGCAAACCTACAGGTTCAAAGTGGAAAAAGCATCGACTAAATTTTTCCCGATATAAATAACACCATTCTCCATGCACTGTCCTCTACAACTAGATAAGAGCTTTTGAGAAGAACTAGGTAATTGAGTAATCTGTTTGGATAAGTGAAGGGTAAATGACACTTGTATTAGATATTTGTTTACCTTATAATCGCACCAATTTGTAAGTCGCTCTGGATAAGAGCGTCTGCTAAATGACTTAAATGTAAATGTAATAATCGCTGTACACAAATGTTAAACTAGTCATATGGCAGCCAACTGAAGCATATCAACATGTCACCTTTTCCACAGTAAAATGTAGACAATGCTGCAATTGTACGGCCTTTTATCTGGCAGGGATGGGCACTCTTGAATGTCTTAATTATAGGGTACCCCAACTTTCTCGGTTTCCTATTTCTATCCTGTTGTTTTATGATTCATGAAGACTTTTCTAACGCTAAATAATCTACAAAATCAGAGAATTTTTAATTCTACCAATTGGTGCTGAAACTGAGATGAAAATGCATATATTTAGATGGCTTTCTTACATTGATCCCAAATATTCTGAACCCGTTCTCTTGATATATTCTATTGAGTCTGTCATTAAATGTCTAACTTAAAGCTACACCATATTTAAAGGGATGGTTTAAGATAAACGTACTGAAAACCCTAGTGAATAAAAACTCCACAAGAAGTATGTCGGAATGACGTGTGTAAGAAAGATGTCATTTCCTAAGTCGGAATCGGGCCCTTAAAGAAATGTAATGCTTGTACCCTATAATGTGCAGGAAAAGACCTATACTGAAGAAAAACAACTTTTACTTTTGACTGCATTGTACTGCTTGGTTCAATTCATATCATGGAAAGTTCAGCTCTTTTGAAATTGAAATTGGATGGCAATGTTCCTGAGATCGCAGAGACTGCATTCACGGTAAATGATGCATATGTCGCATATGTCAGCTCAATCGAAAATTACCTTTAAATTGCTCAACAGTGCTGAACTTCCGTGATACGGATTGGATCGACCAGATTCCCTACAGTCGTATTAAGCCGTAAATCAAATCATTTCATAGCATCAAATCAAATTATACAGTTTTCAGCCTCTGAGTTATTCCATTAGAGAAGAATTCAGAAATGATTATAGGCTAACAAGATCAGTAGTGTGTCAAATCAAATTGACATGCATTTCACTCTCAAATGGCATGGACAGTACACCAGTAGAATGGTAAATAGAGAACAATACAATACGTAGCCTTCTCCTATGGTTTGTCTTCATTCTTAGAATATTCCACATTTCTTCATGTTTGCTCAGCAGGTAGTCATCAATGTAGGTTTCATTTGCATTAAACGAGTTATCTTTGTTAAAAGAGAAATAAATAGATGGACGCCACACTCTCTTATCCTAGAGGATCACGCTCATTTCAAAACCTGATTTTGACTGGGTTTTGAAAAGCACATTTATGATATGCTGTTTTTCCCAAAGAGCAGCAAAAACCTTCTAACGCAGCTTTGGAGGAAGGCCCGGCAGTGCTCACTCACTCATTCAAATACACACATGCACCCACCCACACACGCACACACAATGCACTTCCACTTGGATGAGTGTGAGATGGATGAACCAGTCATACAAGGATTACGTCCAAGTGAAAGTGATTTAATCGCTATCGCTCGATTTCACAGTTGATGGAAAAGCTTTTTTGTCAGGCCCAGGCTCCCTGGTAGAGGTATATCTCACACCGGCGGTACTTGGTCTCCATCGGTGCCATGTCGTATTATTTGTCTCCGTTATCACTTGCTTGCAGTGGATCAACCGCTTGTTCTCACTGGTTTCGTTTAAACCAGTCCAATTACATTAAGCCAGCAGCACCACATCTCTGTGTGTCAATTTGTGGGCCCCTGGAGAGCCAAGAGACAGAGCCATTTGGTCTCTGATTTTGGCACTTTAGACAGGAACCACAGGACAAATAGGTCCCATGTGGGTCAGAATTCATTTCAATGTGCAATATGTGGGCATATGGTGTAGTATCTCACCTGGTGTACCTACTACCAACACACCAGTGGAGCCTGGTGACATGAGCAATTTAGGAGTATGGGAGTCTGCGCTTCTTAACACGCACCCGCTTAACCAGCCGCACCAGGAAACACTGTTCAACTGACAACCAAGGTCAGAATGCAGGCGCTCGGCCCGCCACAAGGAGTCGCTAGGCGTGATGAGCCAAGTAAAACCCGCCCGGCCAAACCCTCCCCTACTAACCCGGACATTAATGGGCCAATTGTGCGCCGATCACGGCCGGTTGTGACACAACCTGGAATCTAACCCGGGTCTGTAGTGACACGTCTAGCACTGCGATGCAGTGCCTTAGACCGCTGTGCCAGCCCAAATCCTAATTATTTTAAACTTAAGCAATTAATAAAGACATTTATAGTGCAATGAGAGGGCTACTTACACGGTGTTGGGAAGGGATCAAAGCAGTGATTGAATTAAGGTATGAGGCATGAGTTGAGGTGTTCAGAGGCTTGACCTCAGTGCAGGACAGGCTCATCATGGATAAGAAGAGATCAACTCTTCAACTGAGGGCAGGACAGGAATTGACTGGGAAGACAAAAAACAATAACATAATACACAGTTAGACAAAAGAGCCAATAATGAGTTAGTCCAAGCAAGGAATAAAATCATTGATGTGTAATAATGTGATTGTGTTTGTCTATGTGATTGACTCTACAACAGTAATGAGAGAAAATGTACAGGTCTACTGACAGTGCTTGGAGAGGAAACATTCAATGTGCCAGTGGATGAGCAGGCACATGAGACGTGGCTTCAGTTCATGTCAGGAGAAAGTTGACAATGGTAGTGGAGTGGAGTGGTCATCACTTCTTAAATCAGGGAAGAGGAGGGGACTTAGCTGTAAATACAAATAGCAGATAAGTTCCATTACAGCAGCGACTTTATGATAGGTTTGGGCAACACGTGTCTCCATGAAGTTAAACTTAGACGTCTTAGAATTTCCAATGTCAAACACAGACTGCTCATCTCGCCCACTTGATACATCAAAGTAGTGTCACACCCTGATCTGGTTCACCTGTCCTTGTGCTTGTCTCCACTCCCATCCAGGTGTCACCCATCTTCCCCATTATCCCCTGTGTATTTATACCTGTGTTCTTTGTTTGTCTGTGCCAGTTCGTCTTGTTTGTCAAGTAAACCAGCAGTTTTGTCTCAGCTCCGGCTTTCCCCCAGTCTTTCTTTTCTCGCCCTCCTGGTTTTGACCCTTGCCGGTCCTGACTCTGAGCCCGCCTGCCTGACCATTCTTTCTGCCCCTGAGTCTGCCTGCCATCCTGTAACTTTGTCCCATTTCTGGATCACTGACCCCTGCCTATCCTGAGCCTGCCATCCTGTACCTTTGCCCCATTTCTGGATCACTGACCCCTGCCTACCCTGAGCCTGCCATCCTGTACCTTTGCCCCATTTCTGGATTACTGACCCCTGCTTACACTGAGCCTGCCATCCTGTACCTTTGCCCCATTTCTGGATTACTGACCCCTGCTTACCCTGAGCCTGCCATCCTGTACCTTTGCCCCATTTCTGGATCACTGACCCCTGCCTATCCTGAGCCTGCCATCCTGTACCTTTGCCCCATTTCTGGATTACTGACCCCTGCCTACCCTGAGCCTGCCATTCTGTACCTTTGCCCCATTTCTGGATCACTGACCCCTGCCTACCCTGAGCCTGCCATCCTGTACCTTTGCCCCATTTCTGGATTACTGACCCCTGCCTACCCTGAGCCTGCCATCCTGTACCTTTGCCCCATTTATGGATTACTGATCCCTGCTTACACTGAGCCTGCCATCCTGTACCTTTGCCCCATTTCTGGATTACTGACCCCTGCCTACCCTGAGCCTGCCATCCTGTACCTTTGCCCCATTTCTGGATTACTGACTCCTGCCTACCCTGAGCCTGCCATCCTGTACCTTTGCCCCATTTCTGGATTACTGACCCCTGCCTACCCTGAGCCTGCCATCCTGTACCTTTGCCCCATTTCTGGATTACTGACCCCTGCCTACCCTGAGCCTGCCATCCTGTACCTTTGCCCCATTTCTGGATTACTGACCCCTGCCTGCTCTTGACCTGTCTTTTGCCTGCCCCTGTTGGATTATTAAGTTGTTGTTAACGCGGCATTGTCTGCATCTGGGTGAAACCTGAAACGTTTCTCAGTAATGCCCTGATCATCCACATACCTGACTATAACTGACAACTGCGAGTAGACTGGTGGCACCATAGGTCCCAGAGTGGTGGGGCATTTATTTTGCTTATCTGGTAACCTAACCTGGGAAATGATGGATCATATAGGGTATGACAGTGATGAATCAGTTGTAAAAAGGTTTTATATAGACTATGATGGGATCCGTTTTCCTAATCCGGTCACATGGTTTAAAAAATAAACTCCTGGTAAAAACTTGTGGCCCTTGGGAGGATGAAACCCCTGTTAAACTGCAGCAACCTTATACTTGTATGAATGATATTTAGACTAGACTAACAGGGGTTCCTCTACCCAGATACAGATAGAACTCAAAGGGCTGAGCTTCCTTTATGCATGTTTGCATCATCCAGGCCTATGCAACTGTAGACCTAATTAAAAATGTACTCACAGTCCATGTCATCACTATTATGTTGATTGATTAATTCCAGTTAATAATTTTGACTTGAAAAAGTGTAGGCAGCCTAACCAGCCCAAGCTTTAATATAAACCAAATCACATTCACATTTTCTCCTGACAAACAAATGGATTATAAATACATAACGTTACCAATTTGTTTAGCCTGGATACGGCGCATAGGCTGTATACAGCTGCTAGTAAAAGTAGCCTACAGTTGATCAGACTGAACAATTGTCTCGTTCTCATCCCATACATCACGTCAGATCTCTAGTGTTTAATTAGGCTGCTGCAACATTCATGTAATGAGTTTTTGCTTGTCTGTCCGGAGTGATTGTGTTATCACCTTTGCTAAATAAATACTGGAAGAAAGTTGAAAGCCTACTTGAGAGTGCGCAAAAAAAATGCGCTGCGTTAAACTCTCTCTTCAATCTCACATTTAAGGAATGATTCAAATGCATTCTCAATTGATTTCGGCATCCCAGAGAAGTAGAAACGTTCATATGCTTAGCAAGTAAAGAATCGTAATGTGCTTTTACCTCTGCAAGCTCCTTGTAGTTGGCCTTGTTAGCTGAGCTTTCCCTCTCATTATGCCCCTAAGTAAAAGCCAACTCTTTCCGATAAGCTTCTTGCGACACTTTCTTCTTACCTTCTCGTTGTGTTGCAGTTTGAATACGCAGCTGTTTGTCCGTTACATGGTCGATGTGGCTTTTTCCAAGTAGCTTGAATCTGATGTGGGTAATGAAAGGGGTTCTTAAAGAAAAAAATCCACTACTTTGGTTTAAGCATTAGCTAGCTATTCTGCAATTGAAGTCAATGTAGCCACAGGAGGATGATGAATAGCTGTCCTCCGGTTACACCATGGTGCTAGCCTAGAGTGTGAGTCTACTGTAGACATTCATTGAAAAACAGTGTGTTTTAATCAGATATTTGGTGACGTGAATATATTTAGTATGGTTTTATATAAAAACTAAACTTTTTAAGTGTTTCATTATTTTTTTAATGTTTCTGAAATTCACTGAGTAGGATGGTCCTCACCTTCCTCCTCTGAGGAGCCACTGCAAAACACCCACAAGGAGAGCAAAGAAAACCATATGCTATGGTAGGGGAATATGGGTATCTCCTTTTTACAGTACACAATGTATGTCATTGGCAACTTAAGGCATGTATGGGGTAATTTGCCCTGTTAGCTGCTGTCATTAAATTACTATGTGGTAATTTAATGCAAAGTGATGCATTGACTCTGTTCTGGGTGCATCACTGCCAAGTTACGGGCTGTTTCTTGAAAGGCTTTCTTGTAAAAGACATGGACAGGAAAAAGGAGCTACGGTCTTTCTGTCGGATCATGTCCCTGTTTTTCTGATGAACAGTAATGCTCATGGTATTAAAGTCTGTGCTTTGAAAATCAAGTCTATGAAAAGCTGAGTGTGAAAAGTTAAATATCTACAGTACCAGTCCTAAGTTTGGACACACCTACTCATTCCAGGGTTTTTCTTTATTTTTACTATGTTCTACATTGTAGAAAAATAGTGAAGAAATCAAAACTATGAAATAACACATATGGAATCATGTAGTAACCAAAAAAGTGTTAAACAAATCAAAATAGATTTTATATTTGAGATTCTTCAAAGTAGACACACTTTGCCTTGACAGCTTTGCACACTCTTGGCATTCTCTCAACCAGCTTCATGAGGTAGTCACCTGGAATGCATTTCAATTAACAGGTGTACCTTGTTAAAAGTGAATTTGCGTTTGAGCCAATCAATTGTGCTGTGACAAGGTAGAGGTGGTATACAGAAGATAGCCCTATTTGGTAAAATACCAAGTCCATATTATGGCAAGAACAGCTCAAATAAGCAAATAGAAACGACAGTCCATCATTACTTTAAAACATGAAGGTCAGTCAATATGGAACATTTCAAGAACTTTGAAATTTCTTCAAGTGCAGTCGCAAAAACCATCAAGCGCTATGATGAAACTGGCTCTCATGAGGACCACCACAGGAAAGGAATACCCAGAGTTACCTCTGCTGCAGAGGATACATTTATTAGAGTTAACTGCACCTCAGATTGGAGCCCAAATAAATGCTTCACAGAGTTCAAGTAACACATCTCAACACCAACTGTTCAGAGGAGACTGCGTGAATCAGGCCTTCATGGTCAAATTGCTGCAAAGAAACAACTAGTAAAGGACACCAATAAGAAGAAGAGACTAGCTTGGGCCAAGAAACACGAGCAATGGACATTAGACCTGTGGAAATCTGTCCTTTGGTCTGATGAGTCCAAATTTGGGGATGTTCAGTTCCAACCGCCGTGTCTTTGTGAGACATAGAGTTTGCGAACGGATGATTTCCGCATGTGTGGTTTCCACCGTAAAGCATGGAGGAGGTGTGATGGTGCTTTGCTGGGGACACTGTCTGTGATTTATTCAGAATTCAAGGCACACTTAACCAGCATGGCTACCACAGTATTCTGCAGCGATACGCCATCCCATCTGGTTTGCGCTTAGTGGGACTATCATTTATTTTTCGACAGGATAATGACCCAAAACACACCTCCAGGCTGTGTAAGGGCTATTTGACCAATGAGCGTGATAGAGAGAATGCCAAGACTATGCAAAGCTGTCATCAAGGCAAAGGGTGGCTACTTTGATGAATCTAAAATCAAAAATAAATGTGGATTTGTTTAACCCTTTTTTGGTTCGTACATGATTCCATATGTGTTATTTCATAGTGTTGATGTTTTGACTATTAACCAACAATGTAGAAAATACTAAAAATAAAGAAAAACTCTTCGTCAATAGGGTGGTCCAGCTTGTTTCTTTTTGTATTCAAGGATTGAGGGGAGTGTCTATACCAGTGCAAAATCTAAGAAAAATCTGAACAGACTGGCCTGAACCCACTGTGTTTTTTTCTCTTGTTTGTTTGTTTGACTCAGCTGTGATTGTGTATGTAATCCATATTGCACCCACATGGAAAGAAATGTGGCGGAGTAGTACTTTCACAGTGTCAAGTTGGATTGTGTACAGTGTCACGACCAGAGTTAGTAAAGGCCACACCAGTGCATTTTCCTATAGTTGAACATACTCACTCTGGGGCCTCTCCGGAGGAAGAAATGTTATGGACCCTGGTCCACACAGGGGCTATACAGCCTCATGCATTATTCAATCAGTGTAGTCACTTCAACACAGCACTCTGTCTGTGTTACCATCACTGAAGAGGGGGGGAGAGAGCGAGAGAGAGAAAGAGAGAAATGGGGGAGGGGGGTAAAATGAGTGAAAGAAGGGGGAAGAGAGAGACAGATAGAGTTAGAGCCATAGAGAGAGAGACAGGGAGTAAGGAACGCCACAGGGAATGCAAGGCATATTTGCCATCTGGACCTCTGAGCTGACAGCTTGACACGTTCCAAGAGCAGCGAAACATAGAGAGCAAATTCACAAACTTGGCCCCCTCTTGAGAAAAGTGATGCTGTGGTACATGAAGCGTAATTATTGGGCCGGTGCAACGGCTCGGCGCCAGTGGTAAGTGTCGCCATGAACAGTATACGGTCGAACAGAGATCAATGCTCCACTCTCCGAATTAATGGGACTAATAATGGTGATGTGACAGGACCATCACTGAGAGATGTGTGGGGAATAGGATAGACTCTATCGAGCATTAACACAGACCAGACCAGACATATACAAATAAACACATACTGTGTGGCAGTCAGTCATTTGCAGTCTCAGTCACACACATTTCTTGTGCTGATGTCTTGGTTTGCTGGTACAGTAGCTAGCAGGTACATTGAGTTCATCATACAACTTCATACATTTTTAATACCTGCGTATGGACATAAACACAGGCAGACCCCCCTCCACACACACACACACACACACACACTCAAGTATGGCACTAACAAGCTCATTCAAACACGATTGATATTTTCTCAAGTTTTTGTGCTCATGCTCACGTTTTCTTTGATTTTATTAAATGGTGTACACCCTGAAAATCCATATGCTTGAGAACAGCTTTGTAACAAATGTATATGGTTTCCATTAAAGTATGGTAGAAAAAAAGGATCAATGACCATTTCTATTAGACCAATTTCTATTGCTCACCATTGATTCAGTTATTATTTACATTATAAAACAGAACATTTTTCAGTGAACAAATAATACAGTTAATTATAAAATGTTCAATACCTTTATGGGGAGAAAGCAGAAATATACAGTACAAAATAGTTCTCTTTTTATTGTAGAAATCCATTGATACTGTTTTTATATATGCCAAATGCCTCCGAGCTCAACCCCATTTGAAAACTAATGAAGAAAGCAGTGAATATGAGTCCCCAGTCCTCTCTCCACACACACACACACACACACACACGCACACACACGAAAACTGTATTCCCATTCAAAATCCTATTTTCCCTAACCTTTAACCCTAAACCTAACCTTAACCTCTAAACCTAAAACTAAACCTAACTGCTAATCATAACACCTAATTCTAACCCTAATCCTAACATTAATTCTAACCCTAAACCTAACCCCTAAGCCTAAAATAGCATTTTTCCTTTTGGGGACCTGCAAAATGTCCCCACTTGTCCACCTACACACACAGACACACACACACACGCACACACGCACACACACACACACACACACACACACACACACCTACTCACCCACACAAATTCCAGACATCCGTTTCAAAGGGATTTGACATATCCTTTTAAGGAGATTTTGATGTAGACACAGCATGTATTCAGCGTTACTCATAATTTGTTAGCAGTGGGCATGAACCGTATTTGTGACACACATACATAATCTCTGGTTCAAAACCACTGTCAAGCATTGCAAGCACACTCATGAATGAAGTCAGACACGCTAGACACACACACATACACCCACCCACACAGACATGCATGTTGATTTGGCAGAAGAGCATGGTAGTACTATTAGGAACGTTGAGGCTTCATCCATCTTCAAAGATTCCAGAGAAATTGAAGGAAACCTCTCTGGAACGTTCATCATCATTCAACATACAAGCACACAGATAAAATGGCTCATACAGAACATCCATCTCTATAGTGCTCTCACCCTATGGCACTAGTCTCATATCAGTGAGAATATCCCCGAGCCAACTCCGCTTAGAAATGGTTCTGCTGTGAAATCCTCTGGTCCTTTTAATGAGACAGAACCACCAAAGCTAGAGTTCTCCCCAGTGCGCATGAGACAGAGAGATCCAAAACACCCACCACTAAAGGCCTTTGGTGTCAGAGAGAGATGGTAGCAACAAATAATACTGTAAATAGTCCTATACAGTTGAGAAGTTTGAGTCTCAGTTAAAAAAAATGTTTTTCCTGTCCTGAGCCAAGATGTGTAATTACAGTTGTCTGTGTGACTGGGAATAGATTGAGTTCCTCCACCACCAGGTGTGATTGGCAGGAAGATCAGCTGTTCTCCTGACTAGATCCTCAGACTTCTCAGAAAAGTACCTCCAGCTACTGAATGCAGCTCTCCCCAGGGGACTAAATGAACAATGAGAGCTTTACTCAAATATTACTCAACAGACAGGTACACGCTGTAAACTTATAAAGCAAACAAAATCCACATGAACACTTCTGAGCCGAGAGCGTAGATTGTTTTAAAGCCATCTTGGCAGAATAGAAAATATGAATCTTTTTCGAAACCACAGCTGCAAATAATGGGTTGTTCAACAGCAAAGAAAAACCATGGACATGTATTTTAAATTACACACAGCAGTTTGCACATTAGAATTCTGCTAGGCAGTCAGAGCTACTTGTTCAGTGCACGTCATCAAATCGTTGCTGGGCTGTGGTTGGTCCATATTCTCCACGGCCCATTTTCACTCCGCCAGCCTCCAGCAGAGTGACATCGCCCATCGTGGCACAGACCGCCCCCATCAGAGTCCCAAGTTTCCATGCCAACGGTCAGAGAGGTGCTGCAGACGTGAAGTGTTCCAAACCCCCTCAATCTGGACCAAGCCTAATTGGCCAATCAAAGAGTTAACATGGCCAATGCTTTAACAGCAACCTTAGTCATAGTTGGATGAACACGGCTGTAGGGCAGCTGAGAAACGAAGATACAGGAAGAGTGTATAGACCTTGTAAAAGAAAACATAAATATTCGGAGTGGTAGAAATCATGAAAGCCATTCTTGTTTCCAAATGACATTGTCCATGGGCCTGTTGAGGTATAGTTTGACATATGTCTGTAGCAGATGTTTAGAGAGTGCCACCATAATGTCAGGACAGACAGTGATGGGGTAGCCATAGTGTTGTAGGCCCTGATTCCTCTGCTTGTTAGCAACTGGCTGGTAAAACGTACATGTCTCCTAGTGAATGGCGGGTATGTCTCCAAGCCAAGCTCCAGGTAGTGGACGGGGACATGTGTATTCACTCTGAGGGGAAAATAAAGATACCAAAGTTAAAACAATATAGCAGCTGGTGAGTATAGTACATTGGTGGTGGTTACAACATGAAGTTAAGTAGAGTTCCTGGTTAATGTGATCATGCCACACTGCAGCCATGACAATGCAGGCAAAGCAAATTAGGATAAGCAATTAAGCAGAGAAGGAAATTGACACCGCTTGGACGGTTTAGAAGTTTGAAATGGAGTGGCTTCGCTTAATGATGGAGACAGAACTATGAGACTCCCCAAAATTAAAATACTGACTCGTCATCCATGTTCATTGTCAAATATGTTAATTAAATCAAGTTATTCTATTCTGTTCAATTCACCTTGCATAAATTTTTACCTTAAACACATTTTGTTAATCCTTTCTGAATACTAATGGAAATGTGTATTGTGAGCAATGATCATTATCTCCATTACCCTCTAGTTCGATAAAGGCCTCAATGTAAAAAATCGCACTGGTGCAGACCTACTGTATTAGGCTACATGATGTTTCCCCCTTTGAAAGACATCTGTAATTACATGACAATCTCAGCTAGCAGTTTTCCTCTCTGCAGATATGGGAATGAATTAACCCATGTTGCTCCTCTACAACCACAGATGTGACGACCGCCTTGATTTGGTCTTATGTAGCAAAATTTGATATTGTGTTTTTTACTTTGGATAAAAGCAGAGACCCAGAGCTACAATATGGTATATCATACCCTGCTTTTGAGGAACAATGGGAAAGTAATTCTGCTGTGAAAGTTGATAAACTTGTAACTTCACTTTTGAGAAAATGGCCTTTGGAATGTTTTGGTACCTACTGAAGAGCTCTTCTTTGTCTACACCCATTCAGCATCAATCCCAACCTCTTAAGCTTTAGCTCCACCCATCTCTTTAAGGGTTGATCCGAGCGTTCTGTCCTAACAACAACAGTCAAACACTCAAGCTAACTGGCTAACGTGAGAGAACCGTTCACTGACCATTTTACTCGCTTTAGCAGAGCTGGTTAGCCTGTTTTTTATGTTATCCAGAGCGTTGGTGACTGCATCTATGCAGCTGGCAACAATTTAAAATGTTTTGCCAACGTTTACTGACACCGGCCATATTCAACGGGTGTTGTGTGTTTGTAAATGCATCAGTTATTCTGAGCTCTCAGACGAGAGTGCTCTGAAATCGGAGTAGAACGCTAGAGCAAAATTACCAGCTATGTCTATAAACAGTTGTTGCAGCTACAGTCTATTGAAATGGTTACTTGCATGGTGGGGTCTTTTGTTAAGACATGTAGATAGCTAGCTAGGTAAACAATGAGCCATAATCACAACTCATGACGTTACTACCCTGCATGAATCTTCAGGTAGCTAACCAACAAGGTTCAATGTTAGCCAGCTAGCAGACCACACTGAACTCATCTCTCGGCATGTCAAGCCCACTCAGTATCTCAGCCAATAATGGCTAGCGGGAAGGTTCCTTACTTTTTCTGTGGCTAAACCAACTAGGCTCGTAATTTAACAATTGTTTTCATATTTACAGATGGCATACAAGTCTGTTATTAAGGTACATGAAAGTTCACGTTCCAGAAGACATTTCTGCCATAAACTAAATTTGATAAAAAACTTTAACTTAACTTCAAATGGTTCTCGTGTGAAGTAGTGACCCGCGACATACACCTAGTTTTCTGAAACGAGTCACATGTGTTTTCTCCCTTGGATTAAATGTCCATTAACCTGGTAAAAAAAATATCTTCATTCCTCCTGGAGTGTCGAATGCCAATGAAATTCGCTGAGCTCCACTCCAGCTTGTATTTAGGTAATGTTATCTCCACACTTACTCTAACTCCAGAGCCACAAGCTGTCAATTAATCTTAAACCCGAACAGTGGCAGTAGGCTGAGTCTCTGCCTTACCAAGGTTGCCTCTTTGCCTTTCCCTCCTTAAAACCCCTAGTTTTGCATTTTAACCTTTAAAAAAGCTTATTTTGTGGGCTTGGCTCCAGGTAAATCTAGTGTTAATAATGTACATGTACTGAGACACTTTGGATTTTGCAGTCCAAAGCAATTTCTGGACTTCTTAGAATCTGCATGGAATTATGAAGGTGAAGCGTTTTGGTGCCAGAGCTTAGATAACTGTGTGTAAGTGTCAGATCCTGTCTCCCTTTGACGTAAGGCTACATCTAGGACGCCCTGAGCCCAACTTTGATTAAGCCTGTTATCAAACAGCCAGACACAACTCACTCATCTCTCGCTGAATTTAATCATATAATATATGCCATTTCAGTCTCTCAGGTGGGGGATCTAACGGTGCACTGAGTGTGGTGCACTTCATGCAAGTTCAACTTTAACACACCTCCTACAGCCAGAGGGACACACACACACACACACAGAGACTTTGATGACAGACATTCACAGAGACAACCTTTACCTCAGGACACTATAACAAATGAATTCACTGAAGCAAACATGTGACAGAAATGTTACTTATGCAACAGAGACAGATAACTCAATGGGGGTTCTTGTAAAATAGCCTTCCCATTATTGAATTCAGACATACATTTGAAGTCGGAAGCTTACATGCACTTAGGTTGGAGTCATTAAAACTCGTTTTTCAACCACTCCACAAATTTCTTGTAAACAAACTATAGTTATGGCAAGTCGGTTAGGACATCTACTTTGTGCAGCACACAAGTAATCTTTCCAACAATTTTTTACAGACAGATTATTTCACTTATAATTCACTGTATCACAACTCCAGTGGGTCAGAATTTTACATACACTAAGTTGACTGTGCCTTTAAACAGCCTATA